>NW_026646326.1:0-100922 GCF_949987535.1 Balaenoptera acutorostrata
GGCAGAATTGCAGGAAACAGATTTCAGGAGGTAGATTCGAATCGCCTTGAAAGCACATGAAAAGCGGCAAAACGTGGACAATGATGCCCTTGGCCAAAAAGGGCGTATGCGTTTTTTCCTGAATATATTCAGGAAAAAACGCATACGCCCTTTTTGGCCAACCAAGCAACCTGGAAAGGCCAATCAGCGCTCCAAAGAAGTCTCGCTTCCCAGCGGGCAAAAGGGCCATGCGGAAAAAAGTGTCCAAACCAGAAATGCAGGACCGGCCATGGAGAAATGGGAGCCTTGCTACGCTGATGGGTGGGATGTAAATTGCCAACAGCCACTCTGGAGAAGTGTACGGTGTGTTCTGAAACATCTAAAAAACACAGCTTGGAGAGCATAGGGCACTTCCACTCATGGGCGTATAAATTGGGAAAACTAAAAATCAGCAAGACACAGGCACCCCAAAGTTTAGGGCTGCTCTGTTGACAAGAACCCCCACTTCATTACACCTTAAATATCCTAGGAAAGAGAAAAATGGATAAAGAAGTTGGGGTCCTCATGTACAATGGAATATCACTCAGCCATGAAATCCACGTCATAAGGCTAGTAGCAGCACGATGAGTGGATTTAGGTACGACGATTCTAAGTGAAATAAGTCACACAGAAAAAGACACTTATCATAAGATATCACTTCTAGAGGGAATGTAAAAACCGCTACACTTGAACTGAATTACAAAACAGAACAGAGTCACACGTTTAGGAAACACACTACGGCTGCTGAACGGGAAAGGTGAGGTGGGGTGATGCATAAAACAAGGGTTTCAAATTAGCTCAGATACCGTTCCATAAACCCAATATGTAAGAGACAAGACCTGTTCCTTTTTCAGTGAACTGGACTCAACACCCCCTATTCACCGCACAAGAATATATCTGACTAGTAAGAATCTTCAAACCTATGTATTGATATCTCTCTGTAAGTGAGTCAAGGGGGTGTAAAGTGGCATAAACACAGCCGTGAAAAGCAGCTAAACCCCATTAAAAAATAAATTACTTTTCAAAACCCGTGAAACAAAGACAGTGAAAGAGAGAGAAATTCTTCCAAAATTCGTTCAGGGGCTGTGATGCAACCTGGATTGACCATATCTAGACCCACAGCTGATTGAGACATAAGGGTGGACACTCTTGGGGCTGAGAGGTTCGGTGAGGTTGGGTGAGCCAACGCAGACCCTTTCAAATAATACTGCATGGTACCCATCCGATGGGTCCCAAATCTCCAGGTTCAAGGGCATCTTCCTACGTCGAAAACAGGCATGAGAAACCCAGAAGATGGTACACCGTGTGATCAGGAAAGGTTTCTAAAACGCACCTCATTTCTCATCTCCTTTGCTTGGGTTCGCCATTCCAGCCGATTTACTAGCCATCTCCCTCCTTGGAGAATCAGCACCTTTAACCTCCTGTTCCGTACAGGTTGCAATTTGTCCTGAGGATGAACGGGAAGAGGGGGAACCAATGAGAGACTAGCTCTAGGTGTTGGGACAGGCACAGGTCACTCTATTTTCCCATCAGGAAGAAGAATTAAGCACAAGCTCAGCCTGCCCCCCAGAACCAGAAGAGGGCCTGAAGCAATCCTGCGCTTTTGCGGCCAGCTCCCAAAAAAGCGAGTTGAAAAATGGAGCTCAGGGGCACTGCAATTCACAAACCTGCAGAGTTTTAAATGATACCTCTCGTCCACAAATATATTAAGGGAAGGCAACGAAGAGGCTCTGAAAGCAAGGCAGAATTGCAGGAAACAGATTTCAGGAGGTAGATTCGAATCGCCTTGAAAGCACATGAAAAGCGGCAAAACGTGGACAATGATGCCCTTGGCCAAAAAGGGCGTATGCGTTTTTTCCTGAATATATTCAGGAAAAAACGCATACACCCTTTTTGGCCAACCAAGCAACCTGGAAAGGCCAATCAGCGCTCCAAAGAAGTCTCGCTTCCCAGCGGGCAAAAGGGCCATGCGGAAAAAAGTGTCCAAACCAGAAATGCAGGACCGGCCATGGAGAAATGGGAGCCTTGCTACGCTGATGGGTGGGATGTAAATTGCCAACAGCCACGCTGGAGAAGTGTACGGTGTGTTCTGAAACATCTAAAAAACACAGCTTGGAGAGCATAGGGCACTTCCACTCATGGGCGTATAAATTGGGAAAACTAAAAATCAGCAAGACACAGGCACCCCAAAGTTTAGGGCTGCTCTGTTGACAAGAACCCCCACTTCATTACACCTTAAATATCCTAGGAAAGAGAAAAATGGATAAAGAAGTTGGGGTCCTCATGTACAATGGAATATCACTCAGCCATGAAATCAACGTCATAAGGCTAGTAGCAGCACGATGAGTGGATTTAGGTACGACGATTCTAAGTGAAATAAGTCACACAGAAAAAGACACTTATCATAAGATATCACTTCTAGAGGGAATGTAAAAACCGCTACACTTGAACTGAATTACAAAACAGAACAGAGTCCCACGTTTAGGAAACACACTATGGCTGCTGAACGGGAAAGGTGAGGTGGGGTGATGCATAAAACAAGGGTTTCAAATTAGCTCAGATACCGTTCCATAAACCCAATATGTAAGAGACAAGACCTATTCCTTGCTCAGTGAACTGGACTCAACACCCCCTATTCACCGCACAAGAATATATCTGACTAGTAAGAATCTTCAAACCTATGTATTGATATCTCTCTGTAAGTGAGTCAAGGGGGTGTAAAGCGGCATAAACACAGCCGTGAAAAGCAGCTAAACCCCATTATAAAAATAAATTACTTTTCAAAACCCGTGAAACAAAGACAGTGAAAGAGAGAGAAATTCTTACAAAATTCGTTCAGGGGCTGTGATGCAACCTGGATTGACCATATCTAGACCCACAGCTGATTGAGACATAAGGGTGGACACTCTTGGGGCTGAGAGGTTCGGTGAGGTTGGGTGAGCCAACGCACACCCTTTCAAGTAATACTGCATGGTACCCATCCCATGGGTCCCAAATCTCCAGGTTCAAGGGCATCTTCCTACGTCGAAAACAGGCATAAGAAACCCAGAAGATGGTACACCATGTGATCGGGAAAGGTTTCTAAAACGCACCTCATTTCTCATCTCCTTTGCTCGGGTTCGCCATTCCAGCCGATTTACTAGCCATCTCCCTCCTTGGAGAATCAGCACCTTTACCCTCCTGTTCCGTACAGGTTGCAAATTGTCCTGAGGATGAACGGGAAGAGGGGGAACCAATGAGAGACTAGCTCTAGGTGTTGGGACAGGCACAGGTCACTCTATTTTCCCATCAGGAAGAAGAATTAAGCACAAGCTCAGCCTGCCCCCCAGAACCAGAAGAGGGCCTGAAGCAATCCTGCGCTTTTGCGGCCAACTCCCAAAAAAGCGAGTTGAAAAATGGAGCTCAGGGGCACTGCAAATCACAAACCTGCAGAGTTTTAAATGATACCTCTCGTCCACAAATATATTAAGGGAAGGCAACGAAGAGGCTTTGAAAGCAAGGCAGAATTGCAGGAAACAGATTTCAGGAGGTAGATTCGAATCGCCTTGAAAGCACATGAAAAGCGGCAAAACGTGGACAATGATGCCCTTGGCCAAAAAGGGCGTATGCGTTTTTTCCTGAATATATTCAGGAAAAAACGCATACGCCCTTTTTGGCCAACCAAGCAACCTGGAAAGGCCAATCAGCGCTCCAAAGAAGTCTCGCTTCCCAGCGGGCAAAAGGGCCATGCGGAAAAAAGTGTCCAAACCAGAAATGCAGGACCGGCCATGGAGAAATGGGAGCCTTGCTACGCTGATGGGTGGGATGTAAATTGCCAACAGCCACTCTGGAGAAGTGTACGGTGTGTTCTGAAACATCTAAAAAACACAGCTTGGAGAGCATAGGGCACTTCCACTCATGGGCGTATAAATTGGGAAAACTAAAAATCAGCAAGACACAGGCACCCCAAAGTTTAGGGCTGCTCTGTTGACAAGAACCCCCACTTCATTACACCTTAAATATCCTAGGAAAGAGAAAAATGGATAAAGAAGTTGGGGTCCTCATGTACAATGGAATATCACTCAGCCATGAAATCCACGTCATAAGGCTAGTAGCAGCACGATGAGTGGATTTAGGTACGACGATTCTAAGTGAAATAAGTCACACAGAAAAAGACACTTATCATAAGATATCACTTCTAGAGGGAATGTAAAAACCGCTACACTTGAACTGAATTGCAAAACAGAACAGAGTCACACGTTTAGGAAACACACTATGGCTGCTGAACGGGAAAGGTGAGGTGGGGTGATGCATAAAACAAGGGTTTCAAATTAGCTCCGATAACGTTCCATAAACCCAATATGTAAGAGACAAGACCTATTCCTTTTTCAGTGAACTGGACTCAACACCCCCTATTCACCGCACAAGAATATATCTGACTAGTAAGAATCTTCAAACCTATGTATTGATATCTCTCTATAAGTGAGTCAAGGGGGTGTAAAGCGGCATAAACACAGCCGTGAAAAGCAGCTAAACCCCATTATAAAAATAAATTACTTTTCAAAACCCGTGAAACAAAGGCAGTGAAAGAGAGAGAAATTCTTACAAAATTCGTTCAGGGGCTGTGATGCAACCTGGATTGACCAAATCTAGACCCACAGCTGATTGAGACATAAGGGTGGACACTCTTGGGGCTGAGAGGTTCGGTGAGGTTGGGTGAGCCAACGCAGACCCTTTCAAGTAATACTGCATGGTACCCATCCCATGGGTCCCAAATCTCCAGGTTCAAGGGCATCTTCCTACGTCGAAAACAGGCATGAGAAACCCAGAAGATGGTACACCGTGTGATCGGGAAAGGTTTCTAAAACGCACCTCATTTCTCATCTCCTTTGCTCGGGTTCGCCATTCCAGCCGATTTACTAGCCATCTCCCTCCTTGGAGAATCAGCACCTTTAACCTCCTGTTCCGTACAGGTTGCAATTTGTCCTGAGGATGAACGGGAAGAGGGGGAACCAATGAGAGACTAGCTCTAGGTGTTGGGACAGGCACAGGTCACTCTATTTTCCCATCAGGAAGAAGAATTAAGCACAAGCTCAGCCTGCCCCCCAGAACCAGAAGAGGGCCTGAAGCAATCCTGCGCTTTTGCGGCCAGCTCCCAAAAAAGCGAGTTGAAAAATGGAGCTCAGGGGCACTGCAATTCACAAACCTGCAGAGTTTTAAATGATACCTCTTGTCCACAAATATATTAAGGGAAGGCAACGAAGAGGCTTTGAAAGCAAGGCAGAATTGCAGGAAACAGATTTCAGGAGGTAGATTCGAATCGCCTTGAAAGCACATGAAAAGCGGCAAAACGTGGACAATGATGCCCTTGGCCAAAAAGGGCGTATGCGTTTTTTCCTGAATATATTCAGGAAAAAACGCATACGCCCTTTTTGGCCAACCAAGCAACCTGGAAAGGCCAATCAGCGCTCCAAAGAAGTCTCGCTTCCCAGCGGGCAAAAGGGCCATGCGGAAAAAAGTGTCCAAACCAGAAATGCAGGACCGGCCATGGAGAAATGGGAGCCTTGCTACGCTGATGGGTGGGATGTAAATTGCCAACAGCCACTCTGGAGAAGTGTACGGTGTGTTCTGAAACATCTAAAAAACACAGCTTGGAGAGCATAGGGCACTTCCACTCATGGGCGTATAAATTGGGAAAACTAAAAATCAGCAAGACACAGGCACCCCAAAGTTTAGGGCTGCTCTGTTGACAAGAACCCCCACTTCATTACACCTTAAATATCCTAGGAAAGAGAAAAATGGATAAAGAAGTTGGGGTCCTCATGTACAATGGAATATCACTCAGCCATGAAATCCACGTCATAAGGCTAGTAGCAGCACGATGAGTGGATTTAGGTACGACGATTCTAAGTGAAATAAGTCACACAGAAAAAGACACTTATCATAAGATATCACTTCTAGAGGGAATGTAAAAACCGCTACACTTGAACTGAATTACAAAACAGAACAGAGTCACACGTTTAGAAAACACACTATGGCTGCTGAACGGGAAAGGTGAGGTGGGGTGATGCATAAAACAAGGGTTTCAAATTAGCTCAGATACCGTTCCATAAACCCAATATGTAAGAGACAAGACCTATTCCTTTTTCAGTGAACTGGACTCAACACCCCCTATTCACCGCACAAGAATATATCTGACTAGTAAGAATCTTCAAACCTATGTATTGATATCTCTCTGTAAGTGAGTCAAGGGGGTGTAAAGCGGCATAAACACAGCCGTGAAAAGCAGCTAAACCCCATTATAAAAATAAATTACTTTTCAAAACCCGTGAAACAAAGGCAGTGAAAGAGAGAGAAATTCTTACAAAATTCGTTCAGGGGCTGTGATGCAACCTGGATTGACCAAATCTAGACCCACAGCTGATTGAGACATAAGGGTGGACACTCTTGGGGCTGAGAGGTTCGGTGAGGTTGGGTGAGCCAACGCAGACCCTTTCAAGTAATACTGCATGGTACCCATCCCATGGGTCCCTAATCTCCAGGTTCAAGGGCATCTTCCTACGTCGAAAACAGGCATGAGAAACCCAGAAGATGGTACACCGTGTGATCGGGAAAGGTTTCTAAAACGCACCTCATTTCTCATCTCCTTTGCTCGGGTTCGCCATTCCAGCCGATTTACTAGCCATCTCCCTCCTTGGAGAATCAGCACCTTTAACCTCCTGTTCCGTACAGGTTGCAATTTGTCCTGAGGATGAACGGGAAGAGGGGGAACCAATGAGAGACTAGCTCTAGGTGTTGGGACAGGCACAGGTCACTCTATTTTCCCATCAGGAAGAAGAATTAAGCACAAGCTCAGCCTGCCCCCCAGAACCAGAAGAGGGCCTGAAGCAATCCTGCGCTTTTGCGGCCAGCTCCCAAAAAAGCGAGTTGAAAAATGGAGCTCAGGGGCACTGCAATTCACAAACCTGCAGAGTTTTAAATGATACCTCTCGTCCACAAATATATTAAGGGAAGGCAACGAAGAGGCTTTGAAAGGAAGGCAGAATTGCAGGAAACAGATTTCAGGAGGTAGATTCGAATCGCCTTGAAAGCACATGAAAAGCGGCAAAACGTGGACAATGATGCCCTTGGCCAAAAAGGGCGTATGCGTTTTTTCCTGAATATATTCAGGAAAAAACGCATACGCCCTTTTTGGCCAACCAAGCAACCTGGAAAGGCCAATCAGCGCTCCAAAGAAGTCTCGCTTCCCAGCGGGCAAAAGGGCCATGCGGAAAAAAGTGTGCAAACCAGAAATGCAGGACCGGCCATGGAGAAATGGGAGCCTTGCTACGCTGATGGGTGGGATGTAAATTGCCAACAGCCACTCTGGAGAAGTGTACGGTGTGTTCTGAAACATCTAAAAAACACAGCTTGGAGAGCATAGGGCACTTCCACTCATGGGCGTATAAATTGGGAAAACTAAAAATCAGCAAGACACAGGCACCCCAAAGTTTAGGGCTGCTCTGTTGACAAGAACCCCCACTTCATTACACCTTAAATATCCTAGGAAAGAGAAAAATGGATAAAGAAGTTGGGGTCCTCATGTACAATGGAATATCACTCAGCCATGAAATCAACGTCATAAGGCTAGTAGCAGCACGATGAGTGGATTTAGGTATGACGATTCTAAGTGAAATAAGTCACACAGAAAAAGACACTTATCATAAGATATCACTTCTAGAGGGAATGTAAAAACCGCTACACTTGAACTGAATTACAAAACAGAACAGAGTCACACGTTTAGGAAACACACTACGGCTGCTGAACGGGAAAGGTGAGGTGGGGTGATGCATAAAACAAGGGTTTCATATTAGCTCAGATACCGTTCCATAAACCCAATATGTAAGAGACAAGACCTATTCCTTTTTCAGTGAACTGGACTCAACACCCCCTATTCACCGCACAAGAATATATCTGACTAGTAAGAATCTTCAAACCTATGTATTGATATCTCTCTGTAAGTGAGTCAAGGGGGTGTAAAGTGGCATAAACACAGCCGTGAAAAGCAGCTAAACCCCATTATAAAAATAAATTACTTTTCAAAACCCGTGAAACAAAGACAGTGAAAGAGAGAGAAATTCTTCCAAAATTCGTTCAGGGGCTGTGATGCAACTTGGATTGACCATATCTAGACCCACAGCTGATTGAGACATAAGGGTGGACACTCTTGGGGCTGAGAGGTTCGGTGAGGTTGGGTGAGCCAACGCAGACCCTTTCAAATAATACTGCATGGTACCCATCCCATGGGTCCCAAATCTCCAGGTTCAAGGGCATCTTCCTACGTCGAAAACAGGCATGAGAAACCCAGAAGATGGTACACCGTGTGATCAGGAAAGGTTTCTAAAACGCACCTCATTTCTCATCTCCTTTGCTTGGGTTCGCCATTCCAGCCGATTTACTAGCCATCTCCCTCCTTGGAGAATCAGCACCTTTAACCTCCTGTTCCGTACAGGTTGCAATTTGTCCTGAGGATGAACGGGAAGAGGGGGAACCAATGAGAGACTAGCTCTAGGTGTTGGGTCAGGCACAGGTCACTCTATTTTCCCATCAGGAAGAAGAATTAAGCACAAGTTCAGCCTGCCCCCCAGAACCAGAAGAGGGCCTGAAGCAATCCTGCGCTTTTGCGGTCAGCTCCCAAAAAAGCGAGTTGAAAAATGGAGCTCAGGGGCACTGCAATTCACAAACCTGCAGAGTTTTAAATGATACCTCTCGTCCACAAATATATTAAGGGAAGGCAACGAAGAGGCTCTGAAAGCAAGGCAGAATTGCAGGAAACAGATTTCAGGAGGTAGATTCGAATCGCCTTGAAAGCACATGAAAAGCGGCAAAACGTGGACAATGATGCCCTTGGCCAAAAAGGGCGTATGCGTTTTTTCCTGAATATATTCAGGAAAAAACGCATACGTCCTTTTTGGCCAACCAAGCAACCTGGAAAGGCCAATCAGCGCTCCAAAGAAGTCTCGCTTCCCAGGGGGCAAAAGGGCCATGCGGAAAAAAGTGTCCAAACCAGAAATGCAGGACCGGCCATGGAGAAATGGGAGCCTTGCTACGCTGATGGGTGGGATGTAAATTGCCAACAGCCACTCTGGAGAAGTGTACGGTGTGTTCTGAAACATCTAAAAAACACAGCTTGGAGAGCATAGGGCACTTCCACTCATGGGCGTATAAATTGGGAAAACTAAAAATCAGCAAGACACAGGCACCCCAAATTTTAGGGCTGCTCTGTTGACAAGAACCCCCACTTCATTACACCTTAAATATCCTAGGAAAGAGAAAAATGGATAAAGAAGTTGGGGTCCTCATGTACAATGGAATATCACTCAGCCATGAAATCAACGTCATAAGGCTAGTAGCAGCACGATGAGTGGATTTAGGTACGACGATTCTAAGTGAAATAAGTCACACAGAAAAAGACACTTATCATAAGATATCACTTCTAGAGGGAATGTAAAAACCGCTACACTTGAACTGAATTACAAAACAGAACAGAGTCACACGTTTAGGAAACACACTACGGCTGCTGAACGGGAAAGGTGAGGTGGGGTGATGCATAAAACAAGTGTTTCAAATTAGCTCAGATACCGTTCCATAAACCCAATATGTAAGAGACAAGACCTATTCCTTTTTCAGTGAACTGGACTCAACACCCCCTATTCACCGCACAAGAATATATCTGACTAGGAAGAATCTTCAAACCTATGTATTGATATCTCTCTGTAAGTGAGTCAAGGGGGCGTAAAGCGGCATAAACACAGCCGTGAAAAGCAGCTAAACCCCATTATAAAAATAAATTACTTTTCAAAACCCGTGAAACAAAGGCAGTGAAAGAGAGAGAAATTCTTACAAAATTCGTTCAGGGGCTGTGATGCAACCTGGATTGACCAAATCTAGACCCACAGCTGATTGAGACATAAGGGTGGACACTCTTGGGGCTGAGAGGTTCGGTGAGGTTGGGTGAGCCAACGCAGACCCTTTCAAGTAATACTGCATGGTACCCATCCCATGGGTCCCAAATCTCCAGGTTCAAGGGCATCTTCCTACGTCGAAAACAGGCATGAGAAACCCAGAAGATGGTACACCGTGTGATCGGGAAAGGTTTCTAAAACGCACCTCATTTCTCATCTCCTTTGCTCGGGTTCGCCATTCCAGCCGATTTACTAGCCATCTCCCTCCTTGGAGAATCAGCACCTTTAACCTCCTGTTCCGTACAGGTTGCAATTTGTCCTGAGGATGAACGGGAAGAGGGGGAACCAATGAGAGACTAGCTCTAGGTGTTGGGACAGGCACAGGTCACTCTATTTTCCCATCAGGAAGAAGAATTAAGCAGAAGCTCAGCCTGCCCCCCAGAACCAGAAGAGGGCCTGAAGCAATCCTGCGCTTTTGCGGACAGCTCCCAAAAAAGCGAGTTGAAAAATGGAGCTCAGGGGCACTGCAATTCACAAACCTGCAGAGTTTTAAATGATACCTCTCTTCCACAAATATATTAAGGGAAGGCAACGAAGAGGCTTTGAAAGCAAGGCAGAATTGCAGGAAACAGATTTCAGGAGGTAGATTCGAATCGCCTTGAAAGCACATGAAAAGCGGCAAAACGTGGACAATGATGCCCTTGGCCAAAAAGGGCGTATGCGTTTTTTCCTGAATATATTCAGGAAAAAACGCATACGCCCTTTTTGGCCAACCAAGCAACCTGGAAAGGCCAATCAGCGCTCCAAAGAAGTCTCGCTTCCCAGCGGGCAAAAGGGCCATGCGGAAAAAAGTGTCCAAACCAGAAATGCAGGACCGGCCATGGAGAAATGGGAGCCTTGCTACGCTGATGGGTGGGATGTAAATTGCCAACAGCCACTCTGGAGAAGTGTACGGTGTGTTCTGAAACATCTAAAAAACACAGCTTGGAGAGCATAGGGCACTTCCACTCATGGGCGTATAAATTGGGAAAACTAAAAATCAGCAAGACACAGGCACCCCAAAGTTTAGGGCTGCTCTGTTGACAAGAACCCCCACTTCATTACACCTTAAATATCCTAGGAAAGAGAAAAATGGATAAAGAAGTTGGGGTCCTCATGTACAATGGAATATCACTCAGCCATGAAATCCACGTCATAAGGCTAGTAGCAGCACGATGAGTGGATTTAGGTACGACGATTCTAAGTGAAATAAGTCACACAGAAAAGACACTTATCATAAGATATCACTTCTAGAGGGAATGTAAAAACCGCTACACTTGAACTGAATTGCAAAACAGAACAGAGTCACACGTTTAGGAAACACACTATGGCTGCTGAACGGGAAAGGTGAGGTGGGGTGATGCATAAAACAAGGGTTTCAAATTAGCTCAGATACCGTTCCATAAACCCAATATGTAAGAGACAAGACCTATTCCTTTTTCAGTGAACTGGACTCAACACCCCCTATTCACCGCACAAGAATATATCTGACTAGGAAGAATCTTCAAACCTATGTATTGATATCTCTCTGTAAGTGAGTCAAGGGGGCGTAAAGCGGCATAAACACAGCCGTGAAAAGCAGCTAAACCCCATTATAAAAATAAATTACTTTTCAAAACCCGTGAAACAAAGACAGTGAAAGAGAGAGAAATTCTTACAAAATTCGTTCAGGGGCTGTGATGCAACCTGGATTGACCATATCTAGACCCACAGCTGATTGAGACATAAGGGTGGACACTCTTGGGGCTGAGAGTTTCGGTGAGGTTGGGTGAGCCAACGCAGACCCTTTCAAGTAATACTGCATGGTACCCATCCCATGGGTCCCAAATCTCCAGGTTCAAGGGCATCTTCCTACGTCGAAAACAGGCATGAGAAACCCAGAAGATGGTACACCGTGTGATCGGGAAAGGTTTCTAAAACGCACCTCATTTCTCATCTCCTTTACTCGGGTTCGCCATTCCAGCCGATTTACTAGCCATCTCTCTCCTTGGAGAATCAGCACCTTTAACCTCCTGTTCCGTACAGGTTGCAATTTGTCCTGAGGATGAACGGGAAGAGGGGGAACCAATGAGAGACTAGCTCTAGGTGTTGGGACAGGCACAGGTCACTGTATTTTCCCATCAGGAAGAAGAATTAAGCACAAGCTCAGCCTGCCCCCCAGAACCAGAAGAGGGCCTGAAGCAATCCTGCGCTTTTGCGGCCAGCTCCCAAAAAAGCGAGTTGAAAAATGGAGCTCAGGGGCACTGCAATTCACAAACCTGCAGAATTTTAAATGATACCTCTCGTCCACAAATATATTAAGGGAAGGCAACGAAGAGGCTTTGAAAGCAAGGCAGAATTGCAGGAAACAGATTTCAGGAGGTAGATTCGAATCGCCTTGAAAGCACATGAAAAGCGGCAAAACGTGGACAATGATGCCCTTGGCCAAAAAGGGCGTATGCGTTTTTTCCTGAATATATTCAGGAAAAAACGCATACGCCCTTTTTGGCCAACCAAGCAACCTGGAAAGGCCAATCAGCGCTCCAAAGAAGTCTCGCTTCCCAGCGGGCAAAAGGGCCATGCGGAAAAAAGTGTCCAAACCAGAAATGCAGGACCGGCCATGGAGAAATGGGAGCCTTGCTACGCTGATGGGTGGGATGTAAATTGCCAACAGCCACTCTGGAGAAGTGTACGGTGTGTTCTGAAACATCTAAAAAACACAGCTTGGAGAGCATAGGGCACTTCCACTCATGGGCGTATAAATTGGGAAAACTAAAAATCAGCAAGACACAGGCACCCCAAAGTTTAGGGCTGCTCTGTTGACAAGAACCCCCACTTCATTACACCTTAAATATCCTAGGAAAGAGAAAAATGGATAAAGAAGTTGTTGTCCTCATGTACAATGGAATATCACTCAGCCATGAAATCCACGTCATAAGGCTAGTAGCAGCACGATGAGTGGATTTAGGTACGACGATTCTAAGTGAAATAAGTCACACAGAAAAGACACTTATCATAAGATATCACTTAGAGAGGGAATGTAAAAACCGCTACACTTGAACTGAATTGCAAAACAGAACAGAGTCACACGTTTAGGAAACACACTATGGCTGCTGAACGGGAAAGGTGAGGTGGGGTGATGCATAAAAGAAGGGTTTCAAATTAGCTCCGATACCGTTCCATAAACCCAATATGTAAGAGACAAGACCTATTCCTTTTTCAGTGAACTGGACTCAACACCCCCTATTCACCGCACAAGAATATATCTGACTAGTAAGAATCTTCAAACCTATGAATTGATATCTCTCCGTAAGTGAGTCAAGGGGGTGTAAAGCGGCATAAACACAGCCGTGAAAAGCAGCTAAACCCCATTATAAAAATAAATTACTTTTCAAAACCCGTGAAACAAAGACAGTGAAAGAGAGAGAAATTCTTACAAAATTCGTTCAGGGGCTGTGATGCAACCTGGATTGACCATATCTAGACCCACAGCTGATTGAGACATAAGGGTGGACACTCTTGGGGCTGAGAGGTTCGGTGAGGTTGGGTGAGCCAACGCAGACCCTTTCAAGTAATACTGCATGGTACCCATCCCATGGGTCCCAAATCTCCAGGTTCAAGGGCATCTTCCTACGTCGAAAACAGGCATGAGAAACCCAGAAGATGGTACACCGTGTGATCGGGAAAGGTTTCTAAAACGCACCTCATTTCTCATCTCCTTTTCTCGGGTTCGCCATTCCAGCCGATTTACTAGCCATCTCCCTCCTTGGAGAATCAGCACCTTTAACCTCCTGTTCCGTACAGGTTGCAATTTGTCCTGAGGATGAACGGGAAGAGGGGGAACCAATGAGAGACTAGCTCTAGGTGTTGGGACAGGCACAGGTCACTCTATTTTCCCATCAGGAAGAAGAATTAAGCACAAGCTCAGCCTGCCCCCCAGAACCAGAAGAGGGCCTGAAGCAATCCTGCGCTTTGGCGGCCATCTCCCAAAAAAGCAAGTTGAAAAATAGAGCTCAGGGGCACTGCAATTCACAAACCTGCAGAGTTTTAAATGATACCTCTCGTCCACAAATATATTAAGGGAAGGCAACGAAGAGGCTTTGAAAGCAAGGCAGAATTGCAGGAAACAGATTTCAGGAGGTAGATTCGAATCGCCTTGAAAGCACATGAAAAGCGGCAAAACGTGGACAATGATGCCCTTGGCCAAAAAGGGCGTATGCGTTTTTTCCTGAATATATTCAGGAAAAAACGCATACGCCCTTTTTGGCCAACCAAGCAACCTGGAAAGGCCAATCAGCGCTCCAAAGAAGTCTCGCTTCCCAGCGGGCAAAAGGGCCATGCGGAAAAAAGTGTCCAAACCAGAAATGCAGGACCGGCCATGGAGAAATGGGAGCCTTGCTACGCTGATGGGTGGGATGTAAATTGCCAACAGCCACTCTGGAGAAGTGTACGGTGTGTTCTGAAACATCTAAAAAACACAGCTTGGAGAGCATAGGGCACTTCCACTCATGGGTGTATAAATTGGGAAAACTAAAAATCAGCAAGACACAGGCACCCCAAAGTTTAGGGCTGCTCTGTTGACAAGAACCCCCACTTCATTACACCTTAAATATCCTAGGAAAGAGAAAAATGGATAAAGAAGTTGTGGTCCTCATGTACAATGGAATATCACTCAGCCATGAAATCCACGTCATAAGGCTAGTAGCAGCACGATGAGTGGATTTAGGTACGACGATTCTAAGTGAAATAAGTCACACAGAAAAGACACTTATCATAAGATATCACTTAGAGAGGGAATGTAAAAACCGCTACACTTGAACTGAATTGCAAAACAGAACAGAGTCACACGTTTAGGAAACACACTATGGCTGCTGAACGGGAAAGGTGAGGTGGGGTGATGCATAAAAGAAGGGTTTCAAATTAGCTCCGATACCGTTCCATAAACCCAATATGTAAGAGACAAGACCTATTCCTTTTTCAGTGAACTGGACTCAACACCCCCTATTCACCGCACAAGAATATATCTGACTAGTAAGAATCTTCAAACCTATGTATTGATATCTCTCCGTAAGTGAGTCAAGGGGGTGTAAAGCGGCATAAACACAGCCGTGAAAAGCAGCTAAACCCCATTATAAAAATAAATTACTTTTCAAAACCCGTGAAACAAAGACAGTGAAAGAGAGAGAAATTCTTACAAAATTCGTTCAGGGGCTGTGATGCAACCTGGATTGACCATATCTAGACCCACAGCTGATTGAGACATAAGGGTGGACACTCTTCGGGCTGAGAGGTTCGGTGAGGTTGGGTGAGCCAACGCAGACCCTTTCAAGTAATACTGCATGGTACCCATCCCATGGGTCCCAAATCTCCAGGTTCAAGGGCATCTTCCTACGTCGAAAACAGGCATGAGAAACCCAGAAGATGGTACACCGTGTGATCGGGAAAGGTTTCTAAAACGCACCTCATTTCTCATCTCCTTTGCTCGGGTTCGCCATTCCAGCCGATTTACTAGCCATCTCCCTCCTTGGAGAATCAGCACCTTTAACCTCCTGTTCCGTACAGGTTGCAATTTGTCCTGAGGATGAACGGGAAGAGGGGGAACCAATGAGAGACTAGCTCTAGGTGTTGGGACAGGCACAGGTCACTCTATTTTCCCATCAGGAAGAAGAATTAAGCACAAGCTCAGCCTGCCCCCCAGAACCAGAAGAGGGCCTGAAGCAATCCTGCGCTTTGGCGGCCATCTCCCAAAAAAGCAAGTTGAAAAATGGAGCTCAGGGGCACTGCAATTCACAAACTTGCAGAGTTTTAAATGATACCTCTCGTCCACAAATATATTAAGGGAAGGCAACGAAGAGGCTTTGAAAGCAAGGCAGAATTGCAGGAAACAGATTTCAGGAGGTAGATTCGAATCGCCTTGAAAGCACATGAAAAGCGGCAAAACGTGGACAATGATGCCCTTGGCCAAAAAGGGCGTATGCGTTTTTTCCTGAATATATTCAGGAAAAAACGCATACGCCCTTTTTGGCCAACCAAGCAACCTGGAAAGGCCAATCAGCGCTCCAAAGAAGTCTCGCTTCCCAGCGGGCAAAAGGGCCATGCGGAAAAAAGTGTCCAAACCAGAAATGCAGGACCGGCCATGGAGAAATGGGAGCCTTGCTACGCTGATGGGTGGGATGTAAATTGCCAACAGCCACTCTGGAGAAGTGTACGGTGTGTTCTGAAACATCTAAAAAACACAGCTTGGAGAGCATAGGGCACTTCCACTCATGGGCGTATAAATTGGGAAAACTAAAAATCAGCAAGACACAGGCACCCCAAAGTTTAGGGCTGCTCTGTTGACAAGAACCCCCAATTCATTACACCTTAAATATCCTAGGAAAGAGAAAAATGGATAAAGAAGTTGTGGTCCTCATGTACAATGGAATATCACTCAGCCATGAAATCAACGTCATAAGGCTAGTAGCAGCACGATGAGTGGATTTAGGTACGAAGATTCTAAGTGAAATAAGTCACACAGAAAAAGACACTTATCATAAGATATCACTTAGAGAGGGAATGTAAAAACGGCTACACTTGAACTGAATTGCAAAACAGAACAGAGTCCCACGTTTAGGAAACACACTATGGCTGCTGAACGGGAAAGGTGAGGTGGGGTGATGCATAAAACAAGGGTTTCAAATTAGCTCCGATACCGTTCCATAAACCCAATATGTAAGAGACAAGACCTATTCCTTTTTCAGTGAACTGGACTCAACACCCCCTATTCACCGCACAAGAATATATCTGACTAGTAAGAATCTTCAAACCTATGTATTGATATCTCTCCGTAAGTGAGTCAAGGGGGTGTAAAGCGGCATAAACACAGCCGTGAAAAGCAGCTAAACCCCATTATAAAAATAAATTACTTTTCAAAACCCGTGAAACAAAGACAGTGAAAGAGAGAGAAATTCTTCCAAAATTCGTTCAGGGGCTGTGATGCAACCTGGATTGACCATATCTAGACCCACAGCTGATTGAGACATAAGGGTGGACACTCTTGGGGCTGAGAGGTTCGGTGAGGTTGGGTGAGCCAACGCAGACCCTTTCAAGTAATACTGCATGGTACCCATCCCATGGGTCCCAAATCTCCAGGTTCAAGGGCATCTTCCTACGTCGAAAACAGGCATGAGAAACCCTGAAGATGGTACACCGTGTGATCGGGAAAGGTTTTCTTAAACGCACCTCATTTCTCATCTCCTTTGCTCGGGTTCGCCATTCCAGCCGATTTACTAGCCATCTCCCTCCTTGGAGAATCAGCACCTTTAACCTCCTGTTCCGTACAGGTTGCAATTTGTCCTGAGGATGAACGGGAAGAGGGGGAACCAATGAGAGACTAGCTCTAGGTGTTGGGACAGGCACAGGTCACTCTATTTTCCCATCAGGAAGAAGAATTAAGCACAAGCTCAGCCTGCCCCCCAGAACCAGAAGAGGGCCTGAAGCAATCCTGCGCTTTGGCGGCCATCTCCCAAAAAAGCAAGTTGAAAAATGGAGCTCAGGGGCACTGCAATTCACAAACCTGCAGAGTTTTAAATGATACCTCTCGTCCACAAATATATTAAGGGAAGGCAACGAAGAGGCTTTGAAAGCAAGGCAGAATTGCAGGAAACAGATTTCAGGAGGTAGATTCGAATCGCCTTGAAAGCACATGAAAAGCGGCAAAACGTGGACAATGATGCCCTTGGCCAAAAAGGGCGTATGCGTTTTTTCCTGAATATATTCAGGAAAAAACGCATACGCCCTTTTTGGCCAACCAAGCAACCTGGAAAGGCCAATCAGCGCTCCAAAGAAGTCTCGCTTCCCGGCGGGCAAAAGGGCCATGGGGAAAAAAGTGTCCAAACCAGAAATGCAGGACCGGCCATGGAGAAATGGGAGCCTTGCTACGCTGATGGGTGGGATGTAAATTGCCAACAGGCACTCCGGAGAAGTGTACGGTGTGTTCTGAAACATCTAAAAACACAGCTTGGAGAGCATAGGGCACTTCCACTCCTGGGCGTATAAATTGGGAAAACTAAAAATCAGCAAGACACAGGCACCCCAAAGTTTAGGGCTGCTCTGTTGACAAGAACCCCCACTTCATTACACCTTAAATATCCTAGGAAAGAGAAAAATGGATAAAGAAGTTGTGGTCCTCATTTACAATGGAATATCACTCAGCCATGAAATCAACGTCATAAGGCTAGTAGCAGCAAGATGAGTGGATTTAGGTACGACGATTCTAAGTGAAATAAGTCACACAGAAAAAGACACTTATCATAAGATATCACTTCTAGAGGGAATGTAAAAACCGCTACACTTGAACTGAATTGCAAAACAGAACAGAGTCACACGTTTAGGAAACACACTATGGCTGCTGAACGGGAAAGGTGAGGTGGGGTGATGCATAAAACAAGGGTTTCAAATTAGCTCCGATACCGTTCCATAAACCCAATATGTAAGAGACAAGACCTATTCCTTTTTCAGTGAACTGGACTCAACACCCCCTATTCACCGCACAAGAATATATCTGACTAGTAAGAATCTTCAAACCTATGTATTGATATCTCTCCGTAAGTGAGTCAAGGGGGTGTAAAGCGGCATAAACACAGCCGTGAAAAGCAGCTAAACCCCATTATAAAAATAAATTACTTTTCAAAACCCGTGAAACAAAGACAGTGAAAGAGAGAGAAATTCTTACAAAATTCGTTCAGGGGCTGTGATGCAACCTGGATTGACCATATCTAGACCCACAGCTGATTGAGACATAAGGGTGGACACTCTTGGGGCTGAGAGGTTCGGTGAGGTTGGGTGAGCCAACGCAGACCCTTTCAAGTAATACTGCATGGTACCCATCCCATGGGTCCCAAATCTCCAGGTTCAAGGGCATCTTCCTACGTCGAAAACAGGCATGAGAAACCCAGAAGATGGTACACCGTGTGATCGGGAAAGGTTTTCTAAAACGCACCTCATTTCTCATCTCCTTTACTCGGGTTCGCCATTCCAGCCGATTTACTAGCCATCTCTCTCCTTGGAGAATCAGCACCTTTAACCTCCTGTTCCGTACAGGTTGCAATTTGTCCTGAGGATGAACGGGAAGAGGGGGAACCAATGAGAGACTAGCTCTAGGTGTTGGGACAGGCACAGGTCACTGTATTTTCCCATCAGGAAGAAGAATTAAGCACAAGCTCAGCCTGCCCCCCAGAACCAGAAGAGGGCCTGAAGCAATCCTGCGCTTTTGCGGCCAGCTCCCAAAAAAGCGAGTTGAAAAATGGAGCTCAGGGGCACTGCAATTCACAAACCTGCAGAATTTTAAATGATACCTCTCGTCCACAAATATATTAAGGGAAGGCAACGAAGAGGCTTTGAAAGCAAGGCAGAATTGCAGGAAACAGATTTCAGGAGGTAGATTCGAATCGCCTTGAAAGCACATGAAAAGCGGCAAAACGTGGACAATGATGCCCTTGGCCAAAAAGGGCGTATGCGTTTTTTCCTGAATATATTCAGGAAAAAACGCATACGCCCTTTTTGGCCAACCAAGCAACCTGGAAAGGCCAATCAGCGCTCCAAAGAAGTCTCGCTTCCCAGCGGGCAAAAGGGCCATGCGGAAAAAAGTGTCCAAACCAGAAATGCAGGACCGGCCATGGAGAAATGGGAGCCTTGCTACGCTGATGGGTGGGATGTAAATTGCCAACAGCCACTCTGGAGAAGTGTACGGTGTGTTCTGAAACATCTAAAAAACACAGCTTGGAGAGCATAGGGCACTTCCACTCATGGGCGTATAAATTGGGAAAACTAAAAATCAGCAAGACACAGGCACCCCAAAGTTTAGGGCTGCTCTGTTGACAAGAACCCCCACTTCATTACACCTTAAATATCCTAGGAAAGAGAAAAATGGATAAAGAAGTTGTGGTCCTCATGTACAATGGAATATCACTCAGCCATGAAATCAACGTCATAAGGCTAGTAGCAGCACGATGAGTGGATTTAGGTACGACGATTCTAAGTGAAATAAGTCACACAGAAAAAGACACTTATCATAAGATATCACTTCTAGAGGGAATGTAAAAACCGCTACACTTGAACTGAATTGCAAAACAGAACAGAGTCACACGTTTAGGAAACACACTATGGCTGCTGAACGGGAAAGGTGAGGTGGGGTGATGCATAAAACAAGGGTTTCAAATTAGCTCCGATACCGTTCCATAAACCCAATATGTAAGAGACAAGACCTATTCCTTTTTCAGTGAACTGGACTCAACACCCCCTATTCACCGCACAAGAATATATCTGACTAGTAAGAATCTTCAAACCTATGTATTGATATCTCTCCGTAAGTGAGTCAAGGGGGTGTAAAGCGGCATAAACACAGCCGTGAAAAGCAGCTAAACCCCATTATAAAAATAAATTACTTTTCAAAACCCGTGAAACAAAGACAGTGAAAGAGAGAGAAATTCTTACAAAATTCGTTCAGGGGCTGTGATGCAACCTGGATTGACCATATCTAGACCCACAGCTGATTGAGACATAAGGGTGGACACTCTTGGGGCTGAGAGGTTCGGTGAGGTTGGGTGAGCCAACGCAGACCCTTTCAAGTAATACTGCATGGTACCCATCCCATGGGTCCCAAATCTCCAGGTTCAAGGGCATCTTCCTACGTCGAAAACAGGCATGAGAAACCCAGAAGATGGTACACCGTGTGATCGGGAAAGGTTTTCTAAAACGCACCTCATTTCTCATCTCCTTTACTCGGGTTCGCCATTCCAGCCGATTTACTAGCCATCTCTCTCCTTGGAGAATCAGCACCTTTAACCTCCTGTTCCGTACAGGTTGCAATTTGTCCTGAGGATGAACGGGAAGAGGGGGAACCAATGAGAGACTAGCTCTAGGTGTTGGGACAGGCACAGGTCACTCTATTTTCCCATCAGGAAGAAGAATTAAGCACAAGCTCAGCCTGCCCCCCAGAACCAGAAGAGGGCCTGAAGCAATCCTGCGCTTTTGCGGCCAGCTCCCAAAAAAGCGAGTTGAAAAATGGAGCTCAGGGGCACTGCAATTCACAAACCTGCAGAGTTTTAAATGATACCTCTCGTCCACAAATATATTAAGGGAAGGCAACGAAGAGGCTTTGAAAGCAAGGCAGAATTGCAGGAAACAGATTTCAGGAGGTAGATTCGAATCGCCTTGAAAGCACATGAAAAGCGGCAAAACGTGGACAATGATGCCCTTGGCCAAAAAGGGCGTATGCGTTTTTTCCTGAATATATTCAGGAAAAAACGCATACGCCCTTTTTGGCCAACCAAGCAACCTGGAAAGGCAAATCAGCGCTCCAAAGAAGTCTCGCTTCCCAGCGGGCAAAAGGGCCATGCGGAAAAAAGTGTCCAAACCAGAAATGCAGGACCGGCCATGGAGAAATGGGAGCCTTGCTACGCTGATGGGTGGGATGTAAATTGCCAACAGCCACTCTGGAGAAGTGTACGGTGTGTTCTGAAACATCTAAAAAACACAGCTTGGAGAGCATAGGGCACTTCCACTCATGGGCGTATAAATTGGGAAAACTAAAAATCAGCAAGACACAGGCACCCCAAAGTTTAGGGCTGCTCTGTTGACAAGAACCCCCACTTCATTACACCTTAAATATCCTAGGAAAGAGAAAAATGGATAAAGAAGTTGTGGTCCTCATGTACAATGGAATATCACTCAGCCATGAAATCAACGTCATAAGGCTAGTAGCAGCACGATGAGTGGATTTAGGTACGACGATTCTAAGTGAAATAAGTCACACAGAAAAAGACACTTATCCTAAGATATCACTTCTAGAGGGAATGTAAAAACCGCTACACTTGAACTGAATTGCAAAACAGAACAGAGTCCCACGTTTAGGAAACACACTATGGCTGCTGAACAGGAAAGGTGAGGTGGGGTGATGCATAAAACAAGGGTTTCAAATTAGCTCAGATACCGTTCCATAAACCCAATATGTAAGAGACAAGACCTATTCCTTTTTCAGTGAACTGGACTCAACACCCCCTATTCACCGCACAAGAATATATCTGACTAGTAAGAATCTTCAAACCTATGTATTGATATCTCTCTGTAAGTGAGTCAAGGGGGTGTAAAGCGGCATAAACACAGCCGTGAAAAGCAGCTAAACCCCATTATAAAAATAAATTACTTTTCAAAACCCGTGAAACAAAGACAGTGAAAGAGAGAGAAATTCTTACAAAATTCGTTCAGGGGCTGTGATGCAACCTGGATTGACCATATCTAGACCCACAGCTGATTGAGACATAAGGGTGGACACTCTTGGGGCTGAGAGGTTCGGTGAGGTTGGGTGAGCCAACGCAGACCCTTTCAAGTAATACTGCATGGTACCCATCCCATGGGTCCCAAATCTCCAGGTTCAAGGGCATCTTCCTACGTCGAAAACAGGCATGAGAAACCCAGAAGATGGTACACCGTGTGATCGGGAAAGGTTTCTAAAACGCACCTCATTTCTCATCTCCTTTGCTCGGGTTCGCCATTCCAGCCGATTTACTAGCCATCTCCCTCCTTGGAGAATCAGCACCTTTAACCTCCTGTTCCGTACAGGTTGCAATTTGTCCTGAGGATGAACGGGAAGAGGGGGAACCAATGAGAGACTAGCTCTAGGTGTTGGGACAGGCACAGGTCACTCTATTTTCCCATCAGGAAGAAGAATCAAGCACAAGCTCAGCCTGCCCCCCAGAACCAGAAGAGGGCCTGAAGCAATCCTGCGCTTTTGCGGCCAGCTCCCAAAAAAGCGAGTTGAAAAATGGAGCTCAGGGGCACTGCAATTCACAAACCTGCAGAGTTTTAAATGATACCTCTCGTCCACAAATATATTAAGGGAAGGCAACGAAGAGGCTTTGAAAGCAAGGCAGAATTGCAGGAAACAGATTTCAGGAGGTAGATTCGAATCACCTTGAAAGCACATGAAAAGCGGCAAAACGTGGACAATGATGCCCTTGGCCAAAAAGGGCGTATGCGTTTTTTCCTGAATATATTCAGGAAAAAACGCATACGCCCTTTTTGGCCAACCAAGCAACCTGGAAAGGCCAATCAGCGCTCCAAAGAAGTCTCGCTTCCCAGCGGGCAAAAGGGCCATGGGGAAAAAAGTGTCCAAACCAGAAATGCAGGACCGGCCATGGAGAAATGGGAGCCTTGCTACGCTGATGGGTGGGATGTAAATTGCCAACAGGCACTCCGGAGAAGTGTACGGTGTGTTCTGAAACATCTAAAAACACAGCTTGGAGAGCATAGGGCACTTCCACTCATGGGCGTATAAATTGGGAAAACTAAAAATCAGCAAGACACAGGCACCCCAAAGTTTAGGGCTGCTCTGTTGACAAGAACCCCCACTTCATTACACCTTAAATATCCTAGGAAAGAGAAAAATGGATAAAGAAGTTGTGGTCCTCATGTACAATGGAATATCACTCAGCCATGAAATCAACGTCATAAGGCTAGTAGCAGCACGATGAGTGGATTTAGGTTCGACGATTCTAAGTGAAATAAGTCACACAGAAAAAGACACTTATCATAAGATATCACTTCTAGAGGGAATGTAAAAACCGCTACACTTGAACTGAATTGCAAAACAGAACAGAGTCCCACGTTTAGGAAACACACTATGGCTGCTGAACGGGAAAGGTGAGGTGGGGTGATGCATAAAACAAGGGTTTCAAATTAGCTCAGATACCGTTCCATAAACCCAATATGTAAGAGACAAGACCTATTCCTTTTTCAGTGAACTGGACTCAACACCCCCTATTCACCGCACAAGAATATATCTGACTAGTAAGAATCTTCAAACCTATGTATTGATATCTCTCTGTAAGTGAGTCAAGAGGGTGTAAAGCGGCATAAACACAGCCGTGAAAAGCAGCTAAACCCCATTATAAAAATAAATTACTTTTCAAAACCCGTGAAACAAAGACAGTGAAAGAGAGAAATTCTTACAAAATTCGTTCAGGGGCTGTGATGCAACCTGGATTGACCATATCTAGACCCACAGCTGATTGAGACATAAGGGTGGACACTCTTGGGGCTGAGAGGTTCGGTGAGGTTGGGTGAGCCAACGCAGACCCTTTCAAGTAATACTGCATGGTACCCATCCCATGGGTCCCAAATCTCCAGGTTCAAGGGCATCTTCCTACGTCGAAAACAGGCATGAGAAACCCAGAAGATGGTACACCTTGTGATCGGGAAAGGTTTCTAAAACGCACCTCATTTCTCATCTCCTTTGCTCGGGTTCGCCATTCCAGCCGATTTACTAGCCATCTCCCTCCTTGGAGAATCAGCACCTTTAACCTCCTGTTCCGTACAGGTTGCAATTTGTCCTTAGGATGAACGGTAAGACGGGGAACCAATGAGAGACTAGCTCTAGGTTTTGGGACAGGCACAGGTCACTCTATTTTCCCATCAGGAAGAAGAATCAAGCACAAGCTCAGCCTGCCCCCCAGAACCAGAAGAGGGCCTGAAGCAATCCTGCGCTTTTGCGGCCAGCTCCCAAAAAAGCGAGTTGAAAAATGGAGCTCAGGGGCACTGCAATTCACAAACCTGCAGAGTTTTAAATGATACCTCTCGTCCACAAATATATTAAGGGAAGGCAACGAAGAGGCTTTGAAAGCAAGGCAGAATTGCAGGAAACAGATTTCAGGAGGTAGATTCGAATCGCCTTGAAAGCACATGAAAAGCGGCAAAACGTGGACAATGATGCCCTTGGCCAAAAAGGGCGTATGCGTTTTTTCCTGAATATATTCAGGAAAAAACGCATACGCCCTTTTTGGCCAACCAAGCAACCTGGAAAGGCCAATCAGCGCTCCAAAGAAGTCTCGCTTCCCAGCGGGCAAAAGGGCCATGGGGAAAAAAGTGTCCAAACCAGAAATGCAGGACCGGCCATGGAGGAATGGGAGCCTTGCTACGCTGATGGGTGGGATGTAAATTGCCAACAGCCACTCTGGAGAAGTGTACGGTGTGTTCTGAAACATCTAAAAAACACAGCTTGGAGAGCATAGGGCACTTCCACTCATGGGCGTATAAATTGGGAAAACTAAAAATCAGCAAGACACAGGCACCCCAAAGTTTAGGGCTGCTCTGTTGACAAGAACCCCCACTTCATTACACCTTAAATATCCTAGGAAAGAGAAAAATGGATAAAGAAGTTGTGGTCCTCATGTACAATGGAATATCACTCAGCCATGAAATCAACGTCATAAGGCTAGTAGCAGCACGATGAGTGGATTTAGGTACGACGATTCTAAGTGAAATAAGTCACACAGAAAAAGACACTTATCATAAGATATCACTTCTAGAGGGAATGTAAAAACCGCTACACTTGAACTGAATTGCAAAACAGAACAGAGTCACACGTTTAGGAAACACACTATGGCTGCTGAACGGGAAAGGTGAGGTGGGGTGATGCATAAAACAAGGGTTTCAAATTAGCTCCGATACCGTTCCATAAACCCAATATGTAAGAGACAAGACCTATTCCTTTTTCAGTGAACTGGACTCAACACCCCCTATTCACCGCACAAGAATATATCTGACTAGTAAGAATCTTCAAACCTATGTATTGATATCTCTCCGTAAGTGAGTCAAGGGGGTGTAAAGCGGCATAAACACAGCCGTGAAAAGCAGCTAAACCCCATTATAAAAATAAATTACTTTTCAAAACCCGTGAAACAAAGACAGTGAAAGAGAGAGAAATTCTTACAAAATTCGTTCAGGGGCTGTGATGCAACCTGGATTGACCATATCTAGACCCACAGCTGATTGAGACATAAGGGTGGACACTCTTGGGGCTGAGAGGTTCGGTGAGGTTGGGTGAGCCAACGCAGACCCTTTCAAGTAATACTGCATGGTACCCATCCCATGGGTCCCAAATCTCCAGGTTCAAGGGCATCTTCCTACGTCGAAAACAGGCATGAGAAACCCAGAAGATGGTACACCGTGTGATCGGGAAAGGTTTTCTAAAACGCACCTCATTTCTCATCTCCTTTGCTCGGGTTCGCCATTCCAGCCGATTTACTAGCCATCTCTCTCCTTGGAGAATCAGCACCTTTAACCTCCTGTTCCGTACAGGTTGCAATTTGTCCTGAGGATGAACGGGAAGAGGGGGAACCAATGAGAGACTAGCTCTAGGTGTTGGGACAGGCACAGGTCACTCTATTTTCCCATCAGGAAGAAGAATCAAGCACAAGCTCAGCCTGCCCCCCAGAACCAGAAGAGGGCCTGAAGCAATCCTGCGCTTTTGCGGCCAGCTCCCAAAAAAGCGAGTTGAAAAATGGAGCTCAGGGGCACTGCAATTCACAAACCTGCAGAGTTTTAAATGATACCTCTCGTCCACAAATATATTAAGGGAAGGCAACGAAGAGGCTTTGAAAGCAAGGCAGAATTGCAGGAAACAGATTTCAGGAGGTAGATTCGAATCGCCTTGAAAGCACATGAAAAGCGGCAAAACGTGGACAATGATGCCCTTGGCCAAAAAGGGCGTATGCGTTTTTTCCTGAATATATTCAGGAAAAAACGCATACGCCCTTTTTGGCCAACCAAGCAACCTGGAAAGGCCAATCAGCGCTCCAAAGAAGTCTCGCTTCCCAGCGGGCAAAAGGGCCATGCGGAAAAAAGTGTCCAAACCAGAAATGCAGGACCGGCCATGGAGAAATGGGAGCCTTGCTACGCTGATGGGTGGGATGTAAATTGCCAACAGCCACTCTGGAGAAGTGTACGGTGTGTTCTGAAACATCTAAAAAACACAGCTTGGAGAGCATAGGGCACTTCCACTCATGGGCGTATAAATTGGGAAAACTAAAAATCAGCAAGACACAGGCACCCCAAAGTTTAGGGCTGCTCTGTTGACAAGAACCCCCACTTCATTACACCTTAAATATCCTAGGAAAGAGAAAAATGGATAAAGAAGTTGTGGTCCTCATGTACAATGGAATATCACTCAGCCATGAAATCAACGTCATAAGGCTAGTAGCAGCACGATGAGTGGATTTAGGTACGACGATTCTAAGTGAAATAAGTCACACAGAAAAAGACACTTATCCTAAGATATCACTTCTAGAGGGAATGTAAAAACCGCTACACTTGAACTGAATTGCAAAACAGAACAGAGTCCCACGTTTAGGAAACACACTATGGCTGCTGAACAGGAAAGGTGAGGTGGGGTGATGCATAAAACAAGGGTTTCAAATTAGCTCAGATACCGTTCCATAAACCCAATATGTAAGAGACAAGACCTATTCCTTTTTCAGTGAACTGGACTCAACACCCCCTATTCACCGCACAAGAATATATCTGACTAGTAAGAATCTTCAAACCTATGTATTGATATCTCTCTGTAAGTGAGTCAAGGGGGTGTAAAGCGGCATAAACACAGCCGTGAAAAGCAGCTAAACCCCATTATAAAAATAAATTACTTTTCAAAACCCGTGAAACAAAGACAGTGAAAGAGAGAGAAATTCTTACAAAATTCGTTCAGGGGCTGTGATGCAACCTGGATTGACCATATCTAGACCCACAGCTGATTGAGACATAAGGGTGGACACTCTTGGGGCTGAGAGGTTCGGTGAGGTTGGGTGAGCCAACGCAGACCCTTTCAAGTAATACTGCATGGTACCCATCCCATGGGTCCCAAATCTCCAGGTTCAAGGGCATCTTCCTACGTCGAAAACAGGCATGAGAAACCCAGAAGATGGTACACCGTGTGATCGGGAAAGGTTTCTAAAACGCACCTCATTTCTCATCTCCTTTGCTCGGGTTCGCCATTCCAGCCGATTTACTAGCCATCTCCCTCCTTGGAGAATCAGCACCTTTAACCTCCTGTTCCGTACAGGTTGCAATTTGTCCTGAGGATGAACGGGAAGAGGGGGAACCAATGAGAGACTAGCTCTAGGTGTTGGGACAGGCACAGGTCACTCTATTTTCCCATCAGGAAGAAGAATCAAGCACAAGCTCAGCCTGCCCCCCAGAACCAGAAGAGGGCCTGAAGCAATCCTGCGCTTTTGCGGCCAGCTCCCAAAAAAGCGAGTTGAAAAATGGAGCTCAGGGGCACTGCAATTCACAAACCTGCAGAGTTTTAAATGATACCTCTCGTCCACAAATATATTAAGGGAAGGCAACGAAGAGGCTTTGAAAGCAAGGCAGAATTGCAGGAAACAGATTTCAGGAGGTAGATTCGAATCGCCTTGAAAGCACATGAAAAGCGGCAAAACGTGGACAATGATGCCCTTGGCCAAAAAGGGCGTATGCGTTTTTTCCTGAATATATTCAGGAAAAAACGCATACGCCCTTTTTGGCCAACCAAGCAACCTGGAAAGGCAAATCAGCGCTCCAAAGAAGTCTCGCTTCCCAGCGGGCAAAAGGGCCATGGGGAAAAAAGTGTCCAAACCAGAAATGCAGGACCGGCCATGGAGAAATGGGAGCCTTGCTACGCTGATGGGTGGGATGTAAATTGCCAACAGGCACTCCGGAGAAGTGTACGGTGTGTTCTGAAACATCTAAAAACACAGCTTGGAGAGCATAGGGCACTTCCACTCATGGGCGTATAAATTGGGAAAACTAAAAATCAGCAAGACACAGGCACCCCAAAGTTTAGGGCTGCTCTGTTGACAAGAACCCCCACTTCATTACACCTTAAATATCCTAGGAAAGAGAAAAATGGATAAAGAAGTTGTGGTCCTCATGTACAATGGAATATCACTCAGCCATGAAATCAACGTCATAAGGCTAGTAGCAGCACGATGAGTGGATTTAGGTTCGACGATTCTAAGTGAAATAAGTCACACAGAAAAAGACACTTATCATAAGATATCACTTCTAGAGGGAATGTAAAAACCGCTACACTTGAACTGAATTGCAAAACAGAACAGAGTCCCACGTTTAGGAAACACACTATGGCTGCTGAACGGGAAAGGTGAGGTGGGGTGATGCATAAAACAAGGGTTTCAAATTAGCTCAGATACCGTTCCATAAACCCAATATGTAAGAGACAAGACCTATTCCTTTTTCAGTGAACTGGACTCAACACCCCCTATTCACCGCACAAGAATATATCTGACTAGTAAGAATCTTCAAACCTATGTATTGATATCTCTCTGTAAGTGAGTCAAGGGGGTGTAAAGCGGCATAAACACAGCCGTGAAAAGCAGCTAAACCCCATTATAAAAATAAATTACTTTTCAAAACCCGTGAAACAAAGACAGTGAAAGAGAGAGAAATTCTTACAAAATTCGTTCAGGGGCTGTGATGCAACCTGGATTGACCATATCTAGACCCACAGCTGATTGAGACATAAGGGTGGACACTCTTGGGGCTGAGAGGTTCGGTGAGGTTGGGTGAGCCAACGCAGACCCTTTCAAGTAATACTGCATGGTACCCATCCCATGGGTCCCAAATCTCCAGGTTCAAGGGCATCTTCCTACGTCGAAAACAGGCATGAGAAACCCAGAAGATGGTACACCTTGTGATCGGGAAAGGTTTCTAAAACGCACCTCATTTCTCATCTCCTTTGCTCGGGTTCGCCATTCCAGCCGATTTACTAGCCATCTCCCTCCTTGGAGAATCAGCACCTTTAACCTCCTGTTCCGTACAGGTTGCAATTTGTCCTTAGGATGAACGGTAAGAGGGGGAACCAATGAGAGACTAGCTCTAGGTTTTGGGACAGGCACAGGTCACTCTATTTTCCCATCAGGAAGAAGAATCAAGCACAAGCTCAGCCTGCCCCCCAGAACCAGAAGAGGGCCTGAAGCAATCCTGCGCTTTTGCGGCCAGCTCCCAAAAAAGCGAGTTGAAAAATGGAGCTCAGGGGCACTGCAATTCACAAACCTGCAGAGTTTTAAATGATACCTCTCGTCCACAAATATATTAAGGGAAGGCAACGAAGAGGCTTTGAAAGCAAGGCAGAATTGCAGGAAACAGATTTCAGGAGGTAGATTCGAATCGCCTTGAAAGCACATGAAAAGCGGCAAAACGTGGACAATGATGCCCTTGGCCAAAAAGGGCGTATGCGTTTTTTCCTGAATATATTCAGGAAAAAACGCATACGCCCTTTTTGGCCAACCAAGCAACCTGGAAAGGCCAATCAGCGCTCCAAAGAAGTCTCGCTTCCCAGCGGGCAAAAGGGCCATGGGGAAAAAAGTGTCCAAACCAGAAATGCAGGACCGGCCATGGAGGAATGGGAGCCTTGCTACGCTGATGGGTGGGATGTAAATTGCCAACAGGCACTCCGGAGAAGTGTACGGTGTGTTCTGAAACATCTAAAAACACAGCTTGGAGAGCATAGGGCACTTCCACTCATGGGCGTATAAATTGGGAAAACTAAAAATCAGCAAGACACAGGCACCCCAAAGTTTAGGGCTGCTCTGTTGACAAGAACCCCCACTTCATTACACCTTAAATATCCTAGGAAAGAGAAAAATGGATAAAGAAGTTGTGGTCCTCATGTACAATGGAATATCACTCAGCCATGAAATCAACGTCATAAGGCTAGTAGCAGCACGATGAGTGGATTTAGGTTCGACGATTCTAAGTGAAATAAGTCACACAGAAAAAGACACTTATCATAAGATATCACTTCTAGAGGGAATGTAAAAACCGCTACACTTGAACTGAATTGCAAAACAGAACAGAGTCCCACGTTTAGGAAACACACTATGGCTGCTGAACGGGAAAGGTGAGGTGGGGTGATGCATAAAACAAGGGTTTCAAATTAGCTCAGATACCGTTCCATAAACCCAATATGTAAGAGACAAGACCTATTCCTTTTTCAGTGAACTGGACTCAACACCCCCTATTCACCGCACAAGAATATATCTGACTAGTAAGAATCTTCAAACCTATGTATTGATATCTCTCTGTAAGTGAGTCAAGAGGGTGTAAAGCGGCATAAACACAGCCGTGAAAAGCAGCTAAACCCCATTATAAAAATAAATTACTTTTCAAAACCCGTGAAACAAAGACAGTGAAAGAGAGAAATTCTTACAAAATTCGTTCAGGGGCTGTGATGCAACCTGGATTGACCATATCTAGACCCACAGCTGATTGAGACATAAGGGTGGACACTCTTGGGGCTGAGAGGTTCGGTGAGGTTGGGTGAGCCAACGCAGACCCTTTCAAGTAATACTGCATGGTACCCATCCCATGGGTCCCAAATCTCCAGGTTCAAGGGCATCTTCCTACGTCGAAAACAGGCATGAGAAACCCAGAAGATGGTACACCTCGTGATCGGGAAAGGTTTCTAAAACGCACCTCATTTCTCATCTCCTTTGCTCGGGTTCGCCATTCCAGCCGATTTACTAGCCATCTCCCTCCTTGGAGAATCAGCACCTTTAACCTCCTGTTCCGTACAGGTTGCAATTTGTCCTGAGGATGAACGGGAAGAGGGGGAACCAATGAGAGACTAGCTCTAGGTGTTGGGACAGGCACAGGTCACTCTATTTTCCCATCAGGAAGAAGAATCAAGCACAAGCTCAGCCTGCCCCCCAGAACCAGAAGAGGGCCTGAAGCAATCCTGCGCTTTTGCGGCCAGCTCCCAAAAAAGCGAGTTGAAAAATGGAGCTCAGGGGCACTGCAATTCACAAACCTGCAGAGTTTTAAATGATACCTCTCGTCCACAAATATATTAAGGGAAGGCAACGAAGAGGCTTTGAAAGCAAGGCAGAATTGCAGGAAACAGATTTCAGGAGGTAGATTCGAATCGCCTTGAAAGCACATGAAAAGCGGCAAAACGTGGACAATGATGCCCTTGGCCAAAAAGGGCGTATGCGTTTTTTCCTGAATATATTCAGGAAAAAACGCATACGCCCTTTTTGGCCAACCAAGCAACCTGGAAAGGCCAATCAGCGCTCCAAAGAAGTCTCGCTTCCCAGCGGGCAAAAGGGCCATGGGGAAAAAAGTGTCCAAACCAGAAATGCAGGACCGGCCATGGAGGAATGGGAGCCTTGCTACGCTGATGGGTGGGATGTAAATTGCCAACAGGCACTCCGGAGAAGTGTACGGTGTGTTCTGAAACATCTCAAAACACAGCTTGGAGAGCATAGGGCACTTCCACTCATGGGCGTATAAATTGGGAAAACTAAAAATCAGCAAGACACAGGCACCCCAAAGTTTAGGGCTGCTCTGTTGACAAGAACCCCCACTTCATTACACCTTAAATATCCTAGGAAAGAGAAAAATGGATAAAGAAGTTGTGGTCCTCACGTACAATGGAATATCACTCAGCCATGAAATCAACGTCATAAGGCTAGTAGCAGCACGATGAGTGGATTTAGGTTCGACGATTCTAAGTGAAATAAGTCACACAGAAAAAGACACTTATCATAAGATATCACTTCTAGAGGGAATGTAAAAACCGCTACACTTGAACTGAATTGCAAAACAGAACAGAGTCCCACGTTTAGGAAACACACTATGGCTGCTGAACGGGAAAGGTGAGGTGGGGTGATGCATAAAACAAGGGTTTCAAATTAGCTCAGATACCGTTCCATAAACCCAATATGTAAGAGACAAGACCTATTCCTTTTTCAGTGAACTGGACTCAACACCCCCTATTCACCGCACAAGAATATATCTGACTAGTAAGAATCTTCAAACCTATGTATTGATATCTCTCTGTAAGTGAGTCAAGAGGGTGTAAAGCGGCATAAACACAGCCGTGAAAAGCAGCTAAACCCCATTATAAAAATAAATTACTTTTCAAAACCCGTGAAACAAAGACAGTGAAAGAGAGAAATTCTTACAAAATTCGTTCAGGGGCTGTGATGCAACCTGGATTGACCATATCTAGACCCACAGCTGATTGAGACATAAGGGTGGACACTCTTGGGGCTGAGAGGTTCGGTGAGGTTGGGTGAGCCAACGCAGACCCTTTCAAGTAATACTGCATGGTACCCATCCCATGGGTCCCAAATCTCCAGGTTCAAGGGCATCTTCCTACGTCGAAAACAGGCATGAGAAACCCAGAAGATGGTACACCGTGTGATCGGGAAAGGTTTCTAAAACGCACCTCATTTCTCATCTCCTTTGCTCGGGTTCGCCATTCCAGCCGATTTACTAGCCATCTCCCTCCTTGGAGAATCAGCACCTTTAACCTCCTGTTCCGTACAGGTTGCAATTTGTCCTGAGGATGAACGGGAAGAGGGGGAACCAATGAGAGACTAGCTCTAGGTGTTGGGACAGGCACAGGTCACTCTATTTTCCCATCAGGAAGAAGAATCAAGCACAAGCTCAGCCTGCCCCCCAGAACCAGAAGAGGGCCTGAAGCAATCCTGCGCTTTTGCGGCCAGCTCCCAAAAAAGCGAGTTGAAAAATGGAGCTCAGGGGCACTGCAATTCACAAACCTGCAGAGTTTTAAATGATACCTCTCGTCCACAAATATATTAAGGGAAGGCAACGAAGAGGCTTTGAAAGCAAGGCAGAATTGCAGGAAACAGATTTCAGGAGGTAGATTCGAATCGCCTTGAAAGCACATGAAAAGCGGCAAAACGTGGACAATGATGCCCTTGGCCAAAAAGGGCGTATGCGTTTTTTCCTGAATATATTCAGGAAAAAACGCATACGCCCTTTTTGGCCAACCAAGCAACCTGGAAAGGCAAATCAGCGCTCCAAAGAAGTCTCGCTTCCCAGCGGGCAAAAGGGCCATGCGGAAAAAAGTGTCCAAACCAGAAATGCAGGACCGGCCATGGAGAAATGGGAGCCTTGCTACGCTGATGGGTGGGATGTAAATTGCCAACAGCCACTCTGGAGAAGTGTACGGTGTGTTCTGAAACATCTAAAAAACACAGCTTGGAGAGCATAGGGCACTTCCACTCATGGGCGTATAAATTGGGAAAACTAAAAATCAGCAAGACACAGGCACCCCAAAGTTTAGGGCTGCTCTGTTGACAAGAACCCCCACTTCATTACACCTTAAATATCCTAGGAAAGAGAAAAATGGATAAAGAAGTTGTGGTCCTCATGTACAATGGAATATCACTCAGCCATGAAATCAACGTCATAAGGCTAGTAGCAGCACGATGAGTGGATTTAGGTACGACGATTCTAAGTGAAATAAGTCACACAGAAAAAGACACTTATCCTAAGATATCACTTCTAGAGGGAATGTAAAAACCGCTACACTTGAACTGAATTGCAAAACAGAACAGAGTCCCACGTTTAGGAAACACACTATGGCTGCTGAACAGGAAAGGTGAGGTGGGGTGATGCATAAAACAAGGGTTTCAAATTAGCTCAGATACCGTTCCATAAACCCAATATGTAAGAGACAAGACCTATTCCTTTTTCAGTGAACTGGACTCAACACCCCCTATTCACCGCACAAGAATATATCTGACTAGTAAGAATCTTCAAACCTATGTATTGATATCTCTCTGTAAGTGAGTCAAGGGGGTGTAAAGCGGCATAAACACAGCCGTGAAAAGCAGCTAAACCCCATTATAAAAATAAATTACTTTTCAAAACCCGTGAAACAAAGACAGTGAAAGAGAGAGAAATTCTTACAAAATTCGTTCAGGGGCTGTGATGCAACCTGGATTGACCATATCTAGACCCACAGCTGATTGAGACATAAGGGTGGACACTCTTGGGGCTGAGAGGTTCGGTGAGGTTGGGTGAGCCAACGCAGACCCTTTCAAGTAATACTGCATGGTACCCATCCCATGGGTCCCAAATCTCCAGGTTCAAGGGCATCTTCCTACGTCGAAAACAGGCATGAGAAACCCAGAAGATGGTACACCGTGTGATCGGGAAAGGTTTCTAAAACGCACCTCATTTCTCATCTCCTTTGCTCGGGTTCGCCATTCCAGCCGATTTACTAGCCATCTCCCTCCTTGGAGAATCAGCACCTTTAACCTCCTGTTCCGTACAGGTTGCAATTTGTCCTGAGGATGAACGGGAAGAGGGGGAACCAATGAGAGACTAGCTCTAGGTGTTGGGACAGGCACAGGTCACTCTATTTTCCCATCAGGAAGAAGAATCAAGCACAAGCTCAGCCTGCCCCCCAGAACCAGAAGAGGGCCTGAAGCAATCCTGCGCTTTTGCGGCCAGCTCCCAAAAAAGCGAGTTGAAAAATGGAGCTCAGGGGCACTGCAATTCACAAACCTGCAGAGTTTTAAATGATACCTCTCGTCCACAAATATATTAAGGGAAGGCAACGAAGAGGCTTTGAAAGCAAGGCAGAATTGCAGGAAACAGATTTCAGGAGGTAGATTCGAATCACCTTGAAAGCACATGAAAAGCGGCAAAACGTGGACAATGATGCCCTTGGCCAAAAAGGGCGTATGCGTTTTTTCCTGAATATATTCAGGAAAAAACGCATACGCCCTTTTTGGCCAACCAAGCAACCTGGAAAGGCCAATCAGCGCTCCAAAGAAGTCTCGCTTCCCAGCGGGCAAAAGGGCCATGGGGAAAAAAGTGTCCAAACCAGAAATGCAGGACCGGCCATGGAGAAATGGGAGCCTTGCTACGCTGATGGGTGGGATGTAAATTGCCAACAGGCACTCCGGAGAAGTGTACGGTGTGTTCTGAAACATCTAAAAACACAGCTTGGAGAGCATAGGGCACTTCCACTCATGGGCGTATAAATTGGGAAAACTAAAAATCAGCAAGACACAGGCACCCCAAAGTTTAGGGCTGCTCTGTTGACAAGAACCCCCACTTCATTACACCTTAAATATCCTAGGAAAGAGAAAAATGGATAAAGAATTTGTGGTCCTCATGTACAATGGAATATCACTCAGCCATGAAATCAACGTCATAAGGCTAGTAGCAGCACGATGAGTGGATTTAGGTTCGACGATTCTAAGTGAAATAAGTCACACAGAAAAAGACACTTATCATAAGATATCACTTCTAGAGGGAATGTAAAAACCGCTACACTTGAACTGAATTGCAAAACAGAACAGAGTCCCACGTTTAGGAAACACACTATGGCTGCTGAACGGGAAAGGTGAGGTGGGGTGATGCATAAAACAAGGGTTTCAAATTAGCTCAGATACCGTTCCATAAACCCAATATGTAAGAGACAAGACCTATTCCTTTTTCAGTGAACTGGACTCAACACCCCCTATTCACCGCACAAGAATATATCTGACTAGTAAGAATCTTCAAACCTATGTATTGATATCTCTCTGTAAGTGAGTCAAGAGGGTGTAAAGCGGCATAAACACAGCCGTGAAAAGCAGCTAAACCCCATTATAAAAATAAATTACTTTTCAAAACCCGTGAAACAAAGACAGTGAAAGAGAGAAATTCTTACAAAATTCGTTCAGGGGCTGTGATGCAACCTGGATTGACCATATCTAGACCCACAGCTGATTGAGACATAAGGGTGGACACTCTTGGGGCTGAGAGGTTCGGTGAGGTTGGGTGAGCCAACGCAGACCCTTTCAAGTAATACTGCATGGTACCCATCCCATGGGTCCCAAATCTCCAGGTTCAAGGGCATCTTCCTACGTCGAAAACAGGCATGAGAAACCCAGAAGATGGTACACCGTGTGATCGGGAAAGGTTTCTAAAACGCACCTCATTTCTCATCTCCTTTGCTCGGGTTCGCCATTCCAGCCGATTTACTAGCCATCTCCCTCCTTGGAGAATCAGCACCTTTAACCTCCTGTTCCGTACAGGTTGCAATTTGTCCTGAGGATGAACGGGAAGAGGGGGAACCAATGAGAGACTAGCTCTAGGTGTTGGGACAGGCACGGGTCACTCTATTTTCCCATCAGGAAGAAGAATCAAGCACAAGCTCAGCCTGCCCCCCAGAACCAGAAGAGGGCCTGAAGCAATCCTGCGCTTTTGCGGCCAGCTCCCAAAAAAGCGAGTTGAAAAATGGAGCTCAGGGGCACTGCAATTCACAAACCTGCAGAGTTTTAAATGATACCTCTCGTCCACAAATATATTAAGGGAAGGCAACGAAGAGGCTTTGAAAGCAAGGCAGAATTGCAGGAAACAGATTTCAGGAGGTAGATTCGAATCGCCTTGAAAGCACATGAAAAGCGGCAAAACGTGGACAATGATGCCCTTGGCCAAAAAGGGCGTATGCGTTTTTTCCTGAATATATTCAGGAAAAAACGCATACGCCCTTTTTGGCCAACCAAGCAACCTGGAAAGGCCAATCAGCGCTCCAAAGAAGTCTCGCTTCCCAGCGGGCAAAAGGGCCATGGGGAAAAAAGTGTCCAAACCAGAAATGCAGGACCGGCCATGGAGAAATGGGAGCCTTGCTACGCTGATGGGTGGGATGTAAATTGCCAACAGGCACTCCGGAGAAGTGTACGGTGTGTTCTGAAACATCTAAAAACACAGCTTGGAGAGCATAGGGCACTTCCACTCATGGGCGTATAAATTGGGAAAACTAAAAATCAGCAAGACACAGGCACCCCAAAGTTTAGGGCTGCTCTGTTGACAAGAACCCCCACTTCATTACACCTTAAATATCCTAGGAAAGAGAAAAATGGATAAAGAAGTTGTGGTCCTCATGTACAATGGAATATCACTCAGCCATGAAATCAACGTCATAAGGCTAGTAGCAGCACGATGAGTGGATTTAGGTTCGACGATTCTAAGTGAAATAAGTCACACAGAAAAAGACACTTATCATAAGATATCACTTCTAGAGGGAATGTAAAAACCGCTACACTTGAACTGAATTGCAAAACAGAACAGAGTCCCACGTTTAGGAAACACACTATGGCTGCTGAACGGGAAAGGTGAGGTGGGGTGATGCATAAAACAAGGGTTTCAAATTAGCTCAGATACCGTTCCATAAACCCAATATGTAAGAGACAAGACCTATTCCTTTTTCAGTGAACTGGACTCAACACCCCCTATTCACCGCACAAGAATATATCTGACTAGTAAGAATCTTCAAACCTATGTATTGATATCTCTCTGTAAGTGAGTCAAGAGGGTGTAAAGCGGCATAAACACAGCCGTGAAAAGCAGCTAAACCCCATTATAAAAATAAATTACTTTTCAAAACCCGTGAAACAAAGACAGTGAAAGAGAGAAATTCTTACAAAATTCGTTCAGGGGCTGTGATGCAACCTGGATTGACCATATCTAGACCCACAGCTCATTGAGACATAAGGGTGGACACTCTTGGGGCTGAGAGGTTCGGTGAGGTTGGGTGAGCCAACGCAGACCCTTTCAAGTAATACTGCATGGTACCCATCCCATGGGTCCCAAATCTCCAGGTTCAAGGGCATCTTCCTACGTCGAAAACAGGCATGAGAAACCCAGAAGATGGTACACCTCGTGATCGGGAAAGGTTTCTAAAACGCACCTCATTTCTCATCTCCTTTGCTCGGGTTCGCCATTCCAGCCGATTTACTAGCCATCTCCCTCCTTGGAGAATCAGCACCTTTAACCTCCTGTTCCGTACAGGTTGCAATTTGTCCTGAGGATGAACGGGAAGAGGGGGAACCAATGAGAGACTAGCTCTAGGTTTTGGGACAGGCACAGGTCACTCTATTTTCCCATCAGGAAGAAGAATCAAGCACAAGCTCAGCCTGCCCCCCAGAACCAGAAGAGGGCCTGAAGCAATCCTGCGCTTTTGCGGCCAGCTCCCAAAAAAGCGAGTTGAAAAATGGAGCTCAGGGGCACTGCAATTCACAAACCTGCAGAGTTTTAAATGATACCTCTCGTCCACAAATATATTAAGGGAAGGCAACGAAGAGGCTTTGAAAGCAAGGCAGAATTGCAGGAAACAGATTTCAGGAGGTAGATTCGAATCGCCTTGAAAGCACATGAAAAGCGGCAAAACGTGGACAATGATGCCCTTGGCCAAAAAGGGCGTATGCGTTTTTTCCTGAATATATTCAGGAAAAAACGCATACGCCCTTTTTGGCCAACCAAGCAACCTGGAAAGGCCAATCAGCGCTCCAAAGAAGTCTCGCTTCCCAGCGGGCAAAAGGGCCATGGGGAAAAAAGTGTCCAAACCAGAAATGCAGGACCGGCCATGGAGAAATGGGAGCCTTGCTACGCTGATGGGTGGGATGTAAATTGCCAACAGGCACTCCGGAGAAGTGTACGGTGTGTTCTGAAACATCTAAAAACACAGCTTGGAGAGCATAGGGCACTTCCACTCATGGGCGTATAAATTGGGAAAACTAAAAATCAGCAAGACACAGGCACCCCAAAGTTTAGGGCTGCTCTGTTGACAAGAACCCCCACTTCATTACACCTTAAATATCCTAGGAAAGAGAAAAATGGATAAAGAAGTTGTGGTCCTCATGTACAATGGAATATCACTCAGCCATGAAATCAACGTCATAAGGCTAGTAGCAGCACGATGAGTGGATTTAGGTACGACGATTCTAAGTGAAATAAGTCACACAGAAAAAGACACTTATCCTAAGATATCACTTCTAGAGGGAATGTAAAAACCGCTACACTTGAACTGAATTGCAAAACAGAACAGAGTCCCACGTTTAGGAAACACACTATGGCTGCTGAACAGGAAAGGTGAGGTGGGGTGATGCATAAAACAAGGGTTTCAAATTAGCTCAGATACCGTTCCATAAACCCAATATGTAAGAGACAAGACCTATTCCTTTTTCAGTGAACTGGACTCAACACCCCCTATTCACCGCACAAGAATATATCTGACTAGTAAGAATCTTCAAACCTATGTATTGATATCTCTCTGTAAGTGAGTCAAGGGGGTGTAAAGCGGCATAAACACAGCCGTGAAAAGCAGCTAAACCCCATTATAAAAATAAATTACTTTTCAAAACCCGTGAAACAAAGACAGTGAAAGAGAGAGAAATTCTTACAAAATTCGTTCAGGGGCTGTGATGCAACCTGGATTGACCATATCTAGACCCACAGCTGATTGAGACATAAGGGTGGACACTCTTGGGGCTGAGAGGTTCGGTGAGGTTGGGTGAGCCAACGCAGACCCTTTCAAGTAATACTGCATGGTACCCATCCCATGGGTCCCAAATTTCCAGGTTCAAGGGCATCTTCCTACGTCGAAAACAGGCATGAGAAACCCAGAAGATGGTACACCGTGTGATCGGGAAAGGTTTCTAAAACGCACCTCATTTCTCATCTCCTTTGCTCGGGTTCGCCATTCCAGCCGATTTACTAGCCATCTCCCTCCTTGGAGAATCAGCACCTTTAACCTCCTGTTCCGTACAGGTTGCAATTTGTCCTGAGGATGAACGGGAAGAGGGGGAACCAATGAGAGACTAGCTCTAGGTGTTGGGACAGGCACAGGTCACTCTATTTTCCCATCAGGAAGAAGAATCAAGCACAAGCTCAGCCTGCCCCCCAGAACCAGAAGAGGGCCTGAAGCAATCCTGCGCTTTTGCGGCCAGCTCCCAAAAAAGCGAGTTGAAAAATGGAGCTCAGGGGCACTGCAATTCACAAACCTGCAGAGTTTTAAATGATACCTCTCGTCCACAAATATATTAAGGGAAGGCAACGAAGAGGCTTTGAAAGCAAGGCAGAATTGCAGGAAACAGATTTCAGGAGGTAGATTCGAATCGCCTTGAAAGCACATGAAAAGCGGCAAAACGTGGACAATGATGCCCTTGGCCAAAAAGGGCGTATGCGTTTTTTCCTGAATATATTCAGGAAAAAACGCATACGCCCTTTTTGGCCAACCAAGCAACCTGGAAAGGCCAATCAGCGCTCCAAAGAAGTCTCGCTTCCCAGCGGGCAAAAGGGCCATGGGGAAAAAAGTGTCCAAACCAGAAATGCAGGACCGGCCATGGAGAAATGGGAGCCTTGCTACGCTGATGGGTGGGATGTAAATTGCCAACAGGCACTCCGGAGAAGTGTACGGTGTGTTCTGAAACATCTAAAAACACAGCTTGGAGAGCATAGGGCACTTCCACTCATGGGCGTATAAATTGGGAAAACTAAAAATCAGCAAGACACAGGCACCCCAAAGTTTAGGGCTGCTCTGTTGACAAGAACCCCCACTTCATTACACCTTAAATATCCTAGGAAAGAGAAAAATGGATAAAGAATTTGTGGTCCTCATGTACAATGGAATATCACTCAGCCATGAAATCAACGTCATAAGGCTAGTAGCAGCACGATGAGTGGATTTAGGTTCGACGATTCTAAGTGAAATAAGTCACACAGAAAAAGACACTTATCATAAGATATCACTTCTAGAGGGAATGTAAAAACCGCTACACTTGAACTGAATTGCAAAACAGAACAGAGTCCCACGTTTAGGAAACACACTATGGCTGCTGAACGGGAAAGGTGAGGTGGGGTGATGCATAAAACAAGGGTTTCAAATTAGCTCAGATACCGTTCCATAAACCCAATATGTAAGAGACAAGACCTATTCCTTTTTCAGTGAACTGGACTCAACACCCCCTATTCACCGCACAAGAATATATCTGACTAGTAAGAATCTTCAAACCTATGTATTGATATCTCTCTGTAAGTGAGTCAAGAGGGTGTAAAGCGGCATAAACACAGCCGTGAAAAGCAGCTAAACCCCATTATAAAAATAAATTACTTTTCAAAACCCGTGAAACAAAGACAGTGAAAGAGAGAAATTCTTACAAAATTCGTTCAGGGGCTGTGATGCAACCTGGATTGACCATATCTAGACCCACAGCTGATTGAGACATAAGGGTGGACACTCTTGGGGCTGAGAGGTTCGGTGAGGTTGGGTGAGCCAACGCAGACCCTTTCAAGTAATACTGCATGGTACCCATCCCATGGGTCCCAAATCTCCAGGTTCAAGGGCATCTTCCTACGTCGAAAACAGGCATGAGAAACCCAGAAGATGGTACACCGTGTGATCGGGAAAGGTTTCTAAAACGCACCTCATTTCTCATCTCCTTTGCTCGGGTTCGCCATTCCAGCCGATTTACTAGCCATCTCCCTCCTTGGAGAATCAGCACCTTTAACCTCCTGTTCCGTACAGGTTGCAATTTGTCCTGAGGATGAACGGGAAGAGGGGGAACCAATGAGAGACTAGCTCTAGGTGTTGGGACAGGCACGGGTCACTCTATTTTCCCATCAGGAAGAAGAATCAAGCACAAGCTCAGCCTGCCCCCCAGAACCAGAAGAGGGCCTGAAGCAATCCTGCGCTTTTGCGGCCAGCTCCCAAAAAAGCGAGTTGAAAAATGGAGCTCAGGGGCACTGCAATTCACAAACCTGCAGAGTTTTAAATGATACCTCTCGTCCACAAATATATTAAGGGAAGGCAACGAAGAGGCTTTGAAAGCAAGGCAGAATTGCAGGAAACAGATTTCAGGAGGTAGATTCGAATCGCCTTGAAAGCACATGAAAAGCGGCAAAACGTGGACAATGATGCCCTTGGCCAAAAAGGGCGTATGCGTTTTTTCCTGAATATATTCAGGAAAAAACGCATACGCCCTTTTTGGCCAACCAAGCAACCTGGAAAGGCCAATCAGCGCTCCAAAGAAGTCTCGCTTCCCAGCGGGCAAAAGGGCCATGGGGAAAAAAGTGTCCAAACCAGAAATGCAGGACCGGCCATGGAGAAATGGGAGCCTTGCTACGCTGATGGGTGGGATGTAAATTGCCAACAGGCACTCCGGAGAAGTGTACGGTGTGTTCTGAAACATCTAAAAACACAGCTTGGAGAGCATAGGGCACTTCCACTCATGGGCGTATAAATTGGGAAAACTAAAAATCAGCAAGACACAGGCACCCCAAAGTTTAGGGCTGCTCTGTTGACAAGAACCCCCACTTCATTACACCTTAAATATCCTAGGAAAGAGAAAAATGGATAAAGAAGTTGTGGTCCTCATGTACAATGGAATATCACTCAGCCATGAAATCAACGTCATAAGGCTAGTAGCAGCACGATGAGTGGATTTAGGTTCGACGATTCTAAGTGAAATAAGTCACACAGAAAAAGACACTTATCATAAGATATCACTTCTAGAGGGAATGTAAAAACCGCTACACTTGAACTGAATTGCAAAACAGAACAGAGTCCCACGTTTAGGAAACACACTATGGCTGCTGAACGGGAAAGGTGAGGTGGGGTGATGCATAAAACAAGGGTTTCAAATTAGCTCAGATACCGTTCCATAAACCCAATATGTAAGAGACAAGACCTATTCCTTTTTCAGTGAACTGGACTCAACACCCCCTATTCACCGCACAAGAATATATCTGACTAGTAAGAATCTTCAAACCTATGTATTGATATCTCTCTGTAAGTGAGTCAAGAGGGTGTAAAGCGGCATAAACACAGCCGTGAAAAGCAGCTAAACCCCATTATAAAAATAAATTACTTTTCAAAACCCGTGAAACAAAGACAGTGAAAGAGAGAAATTCTTACAAAATTCGTTCAGGGGCTGTGATGCAACCTGGATTGACCATATCTAGACCCACAGCTCATTGAGACATAAGGGTGGACACTCTTGGGGCTGAGAGGTTCGGTGAGGTTGGGTGAGCCAACGCAGACCCTTTCAAGTAATACTGCATGGTACCCATCCCATGGGTCCCAAATCTCCAGGTTCAAGGGCATCTTCCTACGTCGAAAACAGGCATGAGAAACCCAGAAGATGGTACACCTTGTGATCGGGAAAGGTTTCTAAAACGCACCTCATTTCTCATCTCCTTTGCTCGGGTTCGCCATTCCAGCCGATTTACTAGCCATCTCCCTCCTTGGAGAATCAGCACCTTTAACCTCCTGTTCCGTACAGGTTGCAATTTGTCCTGAGGATGAACGGGAAGAGGGGGAACCAATGAGAGACTAGCTCTAGGTTTTGGGACAGGCACAGGTCACTCTATTTTCCCATCAGGAAGAAGAATCAAGCACAAGCTCAGCCTGCCCCCCAGAACCAGAAGAGGGCCTGAAGCAATCCTGCGCTTTTGCGGCCAGCTCCCAAAAAAGCGAGTTGAAAAATGGAGCTCAGGGGCACTGCAATTCACAAACCTGCAGAGTTTTAAATGATACCTCTCGTCCACAAATATATTAAGGGAAGGCAACGAAGAGGCTTTGAAAGCAAGGCAGAATTGCAGGAAACAGATTTCAGGAGGTAGATTCGAATCGCCTTGAAAGCACATGAAAAGCGGCAAAACGTGGACAATGATGCCCTTGGCCAAAAAGGGCGTATGCGTTTTTTCCTGAATATATTCAGGAAAAAACGCATACGCCCTTTTTGGCCAACCAAGCAACCTGGAAAGGCCAATCAGCGCTCCAAAGAAGTCTCGCTTCCCAGCGGGCAAAAGGGCCATGGGGAAAAAAGTGTCCAAACCAGAAATGCAGGACCGGCCATGGAGAAATGGGAGCCTTGCTACGCTGATGGGTGGGATGTAAATTGCCAACAGGCACTCCGGAGAAGTGTACGGTGTGTTCTGAAACATCTAAAAACACAGCTTGGAGAGCATAGGGCACTTCCACTCATGGGCGTATAAATTGGGAAAACTAAAAATCAGCAAGACACAGGCACCCCAAAGTTTAGGGCTGCTCTGTTGACAAGAACCCCCACTTCATTACACCTTAAATATCCTAGGAAAGAGAAAAATGGATAAAGAAGTTGTGGTCCTCATGTACAATGGAATATCACTCAGCCATGAAATCAACGTCATAAGGCTAGTAGCAGCACGATGAGTGGATTTAGGTACGACGATTCTAAGTGAAATAAGTCACACAGAAAAAGACACTTATCCTAAGATATCACTTCTAGAGGGAATGTAAAAACCGCTACACTTGAACTGAATTGCAAAACAGAACAGAGTCCCACGTTTAGGAAACACACTATGGCTGCTGAACAGGAAAGGTGAGGTGGGGTGATGCATAAAACAAGGGTTTCAAATTAGCTCAGATACCGTTCCATAAACCCAATATGTAAGAGACAAGACCTATTCCTTTTTCAGTGAACTGGACTCAACACCCCCTATTCACCGCACAAGAATATATCTGACTAGTAAGAATCTTCAAACCTATGTATTGATATCTCTCTGTAAGTGAGTCAAGGGGGTGTAAAGCGGCATAAACACAGCCGTGAAAAGCAGCTAAACCCCATTATACAAATAAATTACTTTTCAAAACCCGTGAAACAAAGACAGTGAAAGAGAGAGAAATTCTTCCAAAATTCGTTCAGGGGCTGTGATGCAACCTGGATTGACCATATCTAGACCCACAGCTGATTGAGACATAAGGGTGGACACTCTTGGGGCTGAGAGGTTCGGTGAGGTTGGGTGAGCCAACGCAGACCCTTTCAAGTAATACTGCATGGTACCCATCCCATGGGTCCCAAATTTCCAGGTTCAAGGGCATATTCCTACGTCGAAAACAGGCATGAGAAACCCAGAAGATGGTACACCGTGTGATCGGGAAAGGTTTCTAAAACGCACCTCATTTCTCATCTCCTTTGCTCGGGTTCGCCATTCCAGCCGATTTACTAGCCATCTCCCTCCTTGGAGAATCAGCACCTTTAACCTCCTGTTCCGTACAGGTTGCAATTTGTCCTGAGGATGAACGGGAAGAGGGGGAACCAATGAGAGACTAGCTCTAGGTGTTGGGACAGGCACAGGTCACTCTATTTTCCCATCAGGAAGAAGAATCAAGCACAAGCTCAGCCTGCCCCCCAGAACCAGAAGAGGGCCTGAAGCAATCCTGCGCTTTTGCGGCCAGCTCCCAAAAAAGCGAGTTGAAAAATGGAGCTCAGGGGCACTGCAATTCACAAACCTGCAGAGTTTTAAATGATACCTCTCGTCCACAAATATATTAAGGGAAGGCAACGAAGAGGCTTTGAAAGCAAGGCAGAATTGCAGGAAACAGATTTCAGGAGGTAGATTCGAATCGCCTTGAAAGCACATGAAAAGCGGCAAAACGTGGACAATGATGCCCTTGGCCAAAAAGGGCGTATGCGTTTTTTCCTGAATATATTCAGGAAAAAACGCATACGCCCTTTTTGGCCAACCAAGCAACCTGGAAAGGCCAATCAGCGCTCCAAAGAAGTCTCGCTTCCCAGCGGGCAAAAGGGCCATGGGGAAAAAAGTGTCCAAACCAGAAATGCAGGACCGGCCATGGAGAAATGGGAGCCTTGCTACGCTGATGGGTGGGATGTAAATTGCCAACAGGCACTCCAGAGAAGTGTACGGTGTGTTCTGAAACATCTAAAAACACAGCTTGGAGAGCATAGGGCACTTCCACTCATGGGCGTATAAATTGGGAAAACTAAAAATCAGCAAGACACAGGCACCCCAAAGTTTAGGGCTGCTCTGTTGACAAGAACCCCCACTTCATTACACCTTAAATATCCTAGGAAAGAGAAAAATGGATAAAGAAGTTGTGGTCCTCATGTACAATGGAATATCACTCAGCCATGAAATCAACGTCATAAGGCTAGTAGCAGCACGATGAGTGGATTTAGGTTCGACGATTCTAAGTGAAATAAGTCACACAGAAAAAGACACTTATCATAAGATATCACTTCTAGAGGGAATGTAAAAACCGCTACACTTGAACTGAATTGCAAAACAGAACAGAGTCCCACGTTTAGGAAACACACTATGGCTGCTGAACGGGAAAGGTGAGGTGGGGTGATGCATAAAACAAGGGTTTCAAATTAGCTCAGATACCGTTCCATAAACCCAATATGTAAGAGACAAGACCTATTCCTTTTTCAGTGAACTGGACTCAACACCCCCTATTCACCGCACAAGAATATATCTGACTAGTAAGAATCTTCAAACCTATGTATTGATATCTCTCTGTAAGTGAGTCAAGAGGGTGTAAAGCGGCATAAACACAGCCGTGAAAAGCAGCTAAACCCCATTATAAAAATAAATTACTTTTCAAAACCCGTGAAACAAAGACAGTGAAAGAGAGAAATTCTTACAAAATTCGTTCAGGGGCTGTGATGCAACCTGGATTGACCATATCTAGACCCACAGCTGATTGAGACATAAGGGTGGACACTCTTGGGGCTGAGAGGTTCGGTGAGGTTGGGTGAGCCAACGCAGACCCTTTCAAGTAATACTGCATGGTACCCATCCCATGGGTCCCAAATCTCCAGGTTCAAGGGCATCTTCCTACGTCGAAAACAGGCATGAGAAACCCAGAAGATGGTACACCGTGTGATCGGGAAAGGTTTCTAAAACGCACCTCATTTCTCATCTCCTTTGCTCGGGTTCGCCATTCCAGCCGATTTACTAGCCATCTCCCTCCTTGGAGAATCAGCACCTTTAACCTCCTGTTCCGTACAGGTTGCAATTTGTCCTGAGGATGAACGGGAAGAGGGGGAACCAATGAGAGACTAGCTCTAGGTGTTGGGACAGGCACAGGTCACTCTATTTTCCCATCAGGAAGAAGAATCAAGCACAAGCTCAGCCTGCCCCCCAGAACCAGAAGAGGGCCTGAAGCAATCCTGCGCTTTTGCGGCCAGCTCCCAAAAAAGCGAGTTGAAAAATGGAGCTCAGGGGCACTGCAATTCACAAACCTGCAGAGTTTTAAATGATACCTCTCGTCCACAAATATATTAAGGGAAGGCAACGAAGAGGCTTTGAAAGCAAGGCAGAATTGCAGGAAACAGATTTCAGGAGGTAGATTCGAATCGCCTTGAAAGCACATGAAAAGCGGCAAAACGTGGACAATGATGCCCTTGGCCAAAAAGGGCGTATGCGTTTTTTCCTGAATATATTCAGGAAAAAACGCATACGCCCTTTTTGGCCAACCAAGCAACCTGGAAAGGCCAATCAGCGCTCCAAAGAAGTCTCGCTTCCCAGCGGGCAAAAGGGCCATGGGGAAAAAAGTGTCCAAACCAGAAATGCAGGACCGGCCATGGAGAAATGGGAGCCTTGCTACGCTGATGGGTGGGATGTAAATTGCCAACAGGCACTCCGGAGAAGTGTACGGTGTGTTCTGAAACATCTAAAAACACAGCTTGGAGAGCATAGGGCACTTCCACTCATGGGCGTATAAATTGGGAAAACTAAAAATCAGCAAGACACAGGCACCCCAAAGTTTAGGGCTGCTCTGTTGACAAGAACCCCCACTTCATTACACCTTAAATATCCTAGGAAAGAGAAAAATGGATAAAGAAGTTGTGGTCCTCATGTACAATGGAATATCACTCAGCCATGAAATCAACGTCATAAGGCTAGTAGCAGCACGATGAGTGGATTTAGGTTCGACGATTCTAAGTGAAATAAGTCACACAGAAAAAGACACTTATCATAAGATATCACTTCTAGAGGGAATGTAAAAACCGCTACACTTGAACTGAATTGCAAAACAGAACAGAGTCCCACGTTTAGGAAACACACTATGGCTGCTGAACGGGAAAGGTGAGGTGGGGTGATGCATAAAACAAGGGTTTCAAATTAGCTCAGATACCGTTCCATAAACCCAATATGTAAGAGACAAGACCTATTCCTTTTTCAGTGAACTGGACTCAACACCCCCTATTCACCGCACAAGAATATATCTGACTAGTAAGAATCTTCAAACCTATGTATTGATATCTCTCTGTAAGTGAGTCAAGAGGGTGTAAAGCGGCATAAACACAGCCGTGAAAAGCAGCTAAACCCCATTATAAAAATAAATTACTTTTCAAAACCCGTGAAACAAAGACAGTGAAAGAGAGAAATTCTTACAAAATTCGTTCAGGGGCTGTGATGCAACCTGGATTGACCATATCTAGACCCACAGCTGATTGAGACATAAGGGTGGACACTCTTGGGGCTGAGAGGTTCGGTGAGGTTGGGTGAGCCAACGCAGACCCTTTCAAGTAATACTGCATGGTACCCATCCCATGGGTCCCAAATCTCCAGGTTCAAGGGCATCTTCCTACGTCGAAAACAGGCATGAGAAACCCAGAAGATGGTACACCGTGTGATCGGGAAAGGTTTCTAAAACGCACCTCATTTCTCATCTCCTTTGCTCGGGTTCGCCATTCCAGCCGATTTACTAGCCATCTCCCTCCTTGGAGAATCAGCACCTTTAACCTCCTGTTCCGTACAGGTTGCAATTTGTCCTGAGGATGAACGGGAAGAGGGGGAACCAATGAGAGACTAGCTCTAGGTGTTGGGACAGGCACAGGTCACTCTATTTTCCCATCAGGAAGAAGAATCAAGCACAAGCTCAGCCTGCCCCCCAGAACCAGAAGAGGGCCTGAAGCAATCCTGCGCTTTTGCGGCCAGCTCCCAAAAAAGCGAGTTGAAAAATGGAGCTCAGGGGCACTGCAATTCACAAACCTGCAGAGTTTTAAATGATACCTCTCGTCCACAAATATATTAAGGGAAGGCAACGAAGAGGCTTTGAAAGCAAGGCAGAATTGCAGGAAACAGATTTCAGGAGGTAGATTCGAATCGCCTTGAAAGCACATGAAAAGCGGCAAAACGTGGACAATGATGCCCTTGGCCAAAAAGGGCGTATGCGTTTTTTCCTGAATATATTCAGGAAAAAACGCATACGCCCTTTTTGGCCAACCAAGCAACCTGGAAAGGCCAATCAGCGCTCCAAAGAAGTCTCGCTTCCCAGCGGGCAAAAGGGCCATGGGGAAAAAAGTGTCCAAACCAGAAATGCAGGACCGGCCATGGAGAAATGGGAGCCTTGCTACGCTGATGGGTGGGATGTAAATTGCCAACAGGCACTCCGGAGAAGTGTACGGTGTGTTCTGAAACATCTCAAAACACAGCTTGGAGAGCATAGGGCACTTCCACTCATGGGCGTATAAATTGGGAAAACTAAAAATCAGCAAGACACAGGCACCCCAAAGTTTAGGGCTGCTCTGTTGACAAGAACCCCCACTTCATTACACCTTAAATATCCTAGGAAAGAGAAAAATGGATAAAGAAGTTGTGGTCCTCACGTACAATGGAATATCACTCAGCCATGAAATCAACGTCATAAGGCTAGTAGCAGCACGATGAGTGGATTTAGGTTCGACGATTCTAAGTGAAATAAGTCACACAGAAAAAGACACTTATCATAAGATATCACTTCTAGAGGGAATGTAAAAACCGCTACACTTGAACTGAATTGCAAAACAGAACAGAGTCCCACGTTTAGGAAACACACTATGGCTGCTGAACGGGAAAGGTGAGGTGGGGTGATGCATAAAACAAGGGTTTCAAATTAGCTCAGATACCGTTCCATAAACCCAATATGTAAGAGACAAGACCTATTCCTTTTTCAGTGAACTGGACTCAACACCCCCTATTCACCGCACAAGAATATATCTGACTAGTAAGAATCTTCAAACCTATGTATTGATATCTCTCTGTAAGTGAGTCAAGAGGGTGTAAAGCGGCATAAACACAGCCGTGAAAAGCAGCTAAACCCCATTATAAAAATAAATTACTTTTCAAAACCCGTGAAACAAAGACAGTGAAAGAGAGAAATTCTTACAAAATTCGTTCAGGGGCTGTGATGCAACCTGGATTGACCATATCTAGACCCACAGCTGATTGAGACATAAGGGTGGACACTCTTGGGGCTGAGAGGTTCGGTGAGGTTGGGTGAGCCAACGCAGACCCTTTCAAGTAATACTGCATGGTACCCATCCCATGGGTCCCAAATCTCCAGGTTCAAGGGCATCTTCCTACGTCGAAAACAGGCATGAGAAACCCAGAAGATGGTACACCGTGTGATCGGGAAAGGTTTCTAAAACGCACCTCATTTCTCATCTCCTTTGCTCGGGTTCGCCATTCCAGCCGATTTACTAGCCATCTCCCTCCTTGGAGAATCAGCACCTTTAACCTCCTGTTCCGTACAGGTTGCAATTTGTCCTGAGGATGAACGGGAAGAGGGGGAACCAATGAGAGACTAGCTCTAGGTGTTGGGACAGGCACAGGTCACTCTATTTTCCCATCAGGAAGAAGAATCAAGCACAAGCTCAGCCTGCCCCCCAGAACCAGAAGAGGGCCTGAAGCAATCCTGCGCTTTTGCGGCCAGCTCCCAAAAAAGCGAGTTGAAAAATGGAGCTCAGGGGCACTGCAATTCACAAACCTGCAGAGTTTTAAATGATACCTCTCGTCCACAAATATATTAAGGGAAGGCAACGAAGAGGCTTTGAAAGCAAGGCAGAATTGCAGGAAACAGATTTCAGGAGGTAGATTCGAATCGCCTTGAAAGCACATGAAAAGCGGCAAAACGTGGACAATGATGCCCTTGGCCAAAAAGGGCGTATGCGTTTTTTCCTGAATATATTCAGGAAAAAACGCATACGCCCTTTTTGGCCAACCAAGCAACCTGGAAAGGCCAATCAGCGCTCCAAAGAAGTCTCGCTTCCCAGCGGGCAAAAGGGCCATGGGGAAAAAAGTGTCCAAACCAGAAATGCAGGACCGGCCATGGAGAAATGGGAGCCTTGCTACGCTGATGGGTGGGATGTAAATTGCCAACAGGCACTCCGGAGAAGTGTACGGTGTGTTCTGAAACATCTAAAAACACAGCTTGGAGAGCATAGGGCACTTCCACTCATGGGCGTATAAATTGGGAAAACTAAAAATCAGCAAGACACAGGCACCCCAAAGTTTAGGGCTGCTCTGTTGACAAGAACCCCCACTTCATTACACCTTAAATATCCTAGGAAAGAGAAAAATGGATAAAGAAGTTGTGGTCCTCATGTACAATGGAATATCACTCAGCCATGAAATCAACGTCATAAGGCTAGTAGCAGCACGATGAGTGGATTTAGGTTCGACGATTCTAAGTGAAATAAGTCACACAGAAAAAGACACTTATCATAAGATATCACTTCTAGAGGGAATGTAAAAACCGCTACACTTGAACTGAATTGCAAAACAGAACAGAGTCCCACGTTTAGGAAACACACTATGGCTGCTGAACGGGAAAGGTGAGGTGGGGTGATGCATAAAACAAGGGTTTCAAATTAGCTCAGATACCGTTCCATAAACCCAATATGTAAGAGACAAGACCTATTCCTTTTTCAGTGAACTGGACTCAACACCCCCTATTCACCGCACAAGAATATATCTGACTAGTAAGAATCTTCAAACCTATGTATTGATATCTCTCTGTAAGTGAGTCAAGAGGGTGTAAAGCGGCATAAACACAGCCGTGAAAAGCAGCTAAACCCCATTATAAAAATAAATTACTTTTCAAAACCCGTGAAACAAAGACAGTGAAAGAGAGAAATTCTTACAAAATTCGTTCAGGGGCTGTGATGCAACCTGGATTGACCATATCTAGACCCACAGCTGATTGAGACATAAGGGTGGACACTCTTGGGGCTGAGAGGTTCGGTGAGGTTGGGTGAACCAACGCAGACCCTTCAAGTAATACTGCATGGTACCCATCCCATGGGTCCCAAATCTCCAGGTTCAAGGGCATCTTCCTACGTCGAAAACAGGCATGAGAAACCCAGAAGATGGTACACCGTGTGATCGGGAAAGGTTTCTAAAACGCACCTCATTTCTCATCTCCTTTGCTCGGGTTCGCCATTCCAGCCGATTTACTAGCCATCTCCCTCCTTGGAGAATCAGCACCTTTAACCTCCTGTTCCGTACAGGTTGCAATTTGTCCTGAGGATGAACGGGAAGAGGGGGAACCAATGAGAGACTAGCTCTAGGTGTTGGGACAGGCACAGGTCACTCTATTTTCCCATCAGGAAGAAGAATCAAGCACAAGCTCAGCCTGCCCCCCAGAACCAGAAGAGGGCCTGAAGCAATCCTGCGCTTTTGCGGCCAGCTCCCAAAAAAGCGAGTTGAAAAATGGAGCTCAGGGGCACTGCAATTCACAAACCTGCAGAGTTTTAAATGATACCTCTCGTCCACAAATATATTAAGGGAAGGCAACGAAGAGGCTTTGAAAGCAAGGCAGAATTGCAGGAAACAGATTTCAGGAGGTAGATTCGAATCGCCTTGAAAGCACATGAAAAGCGGCAAAACGTGGACAATGATGCCCTTGGCCAAAAAGGGCGTATGCGTTTTTTCCTGAATATATTCAGGAAAAAACGCATACGCCCTTTTTGGCCAACCAAGCAACCTGGAAAGGCCAATCAGCGCTCCAAAGAAGTCTCGCTTCCCAGCGGGCAAAAGGGCCATGGGGAAAAAAGTGTCCAAACCAGAAATGCAGGACCGGCCATGGAGAAATGGGAGCCTTGCTACGCTGATGGGTGGGATGTAAATTGCCAACAGGCACTCCGGAGAAGTGTACGGTGTGTTCTGAAACATCTCAAAACACAGCTTGGAGAGCATAGGGCACTTCCACTCATGGGCGTATAAATTGGGAAAACTAAAAATCAGCAAGACACAGGCACCCCAAAGTTTAGGGCTGCTCTGTTGACAAGAACCCCCACTTCATTACACCTTAAATATCCTAGGAAAGAGAAAAATGGATAAAGAAGTTGTGGTCCTCATGTACAATGGAATATCACTCAGCCATGAAATCAACGTCATAAGGCTAGTAGCAGCACGATGAGTGGATTTAGGTACGACGATTCTAAGTGAAATAAGTCACACAGAAAAAGACACTTATCCTAAGATATCACTTCTAGAGGGAATGTAAAAACCGCTACACTTGAACTGAATTGCAAAACAGAACAGAGTCCCACGTTTAGGAAACACACTATGGCTGCTGAACAGGAAAGGTGAGGTGGGGTGATGCATAAAACAAGGGTTTCAAATTAGCTCAGATACCGTTCCATAAACCCAATATGTAAGAGACAAGACCTATTCCTTTTTCAGTGAACTGGACTCAACACCCCCTATTCACCGCACAAGAATATATCTGACTAGTAAGAATCTTCAAACCTATGTATTGATATCTCTCTGTAAGTGAGTCAAGGGGGTGTAAAGCGGCATAAACACAGCCGTGAAAAGCAGCTAAACCCCATTATAAAAATAAATTACTTTTCAAAACCCGTGAAACAAAGACAGTGAAAGAGAGAGAAATTCTTACAAAATTCGTTCAGGGGCTGTGATGCAACCTGGATTGACCATATCTAGACCCACAGCTGATTGAGACATAAGGGTGGACACTCTTGGGGCTGAGAGGTTCGGTGAGGTTGGGTGAGCCAACGCAGACCCTTTCAAGTAATACTGCATGGTACCCATCCCATGGGTCCCAAATCTCCAGGTTCAAGGGCATCTTCCTACGTCGAAAACAGGCATGAGAAACCCAGAAGATGGTACACCGTGTGATCGGGAAAGGTTTCTAAAACGCACCTCATTTCTCATCTCCTTTGCTCGGGTTCGCCATTCCAGCCGATTTACTAGCCATCTCCCTCCTTGGAGAATCAGCACCTTTAACCTCCTGTTCCGTACAGGTTGCAATTTGTCCTGAGGATGAACGGGAAGAGGGGGAACCAATGAGAGACTAGCTCTAGGTGTTGGGACAGGCACAGGTCACTCTATTTTCCCATCAGGAAGAAGAATCAAGCACAAGCTCAGCCTGCCCCCCAGAACCAGAAGAGGGCCTGAAGCAATCCTGCGCTTTTGCGGCCAGCTCCCAAAAAAGCGAGTTGAAAAATGGAGCTCAGGGGCACTGCAATTCACAAACCTGCAGAGTTTTAAATGATACCTCTCGTCCACAAATATATTAAGGGAAGGCAACGAAGAGGCTTTGAAAGCAAGGCAGAATTGCAGGAAACAGATTTCAGGAGGTAGATTCGAATCGCCTTGAAAGCACATGAAAAGCGGCAAAACGTGGACAATGATGCCCTTGGCCAAAAAGGGCGTATGCGTTTTTTCCTGAATATATTCAGGAAAAAACGCATACGCCCTTTTTGGCCAACCAAGCAACCTGGAAAGGCCAATCAGCGCTCCAAAGAAGTCTCGCTTCCCAGCGGGCAAAAGGGCCATGGGGAAAAAAGTGTCCAAACCAGAAATGCAGGACCGGCCATGGAGAAATGGGAGCCTTGCTACGCTGATGGGTGGGATGTAAATTGCCAACAGGCACTCCGGAGAAGTGTACGGTGTGTTCTGAAACATCTAAAAACACAGCTTGGAGAGCATAGGGCACTTCCACTCATGGGCGTATAAATTGGGAAAACTAAAAATCAGCAAGACACAGGCACCCCAAAGTTTAGGGCTGCTCTGTTGACAAGAACCCCCACTTCATTACACCTTAAATATCCTAGGAAAGAGAAAAATGGATAAAGAAGTTGTGGTCCTCATGTACAATGGAATATCACTCAGCCATGAAATCAACGTCATAAGGCTAGTAGCAGCACGATGAGTGGATTTAGGTACGACGATTCTAAGTGAAATAAGTCACACAGAAAAAGACACTTATCCTAAGATATCACTTCTAGAGAGAATGTAAAAACCGCTACACTTGAACAGAATTGCAAAACAGAACAGAGTCCCACGTTTAGGAAACACACTATGGCTGCTGAACAGGAAAGGTGAGGTGGGGTGATGCATAAAACAAGGGTTTCAAATTAGCTCAGATACCGTTCTATAAACCCAATATGTAAGAGACAAGACCTATTCCTTTTTCAGTGAACTGGACTCAACACCCCCTATTCACCGCACAAGAATATATCTGACTAGTAAGAATCTTCAAACCTATGTATTGATATCTCTCTGTAAGTGAGTCAAGGGGGTGTAAAGCGGCATAAACACAGCCGTGAAAAGCAGCTAAACCCCATTATAAAAATAAATTACTTTTCAAAACCCGTGAAACAAAGACAGTGAAAGAGAGAGAAATTCTTACAAAATTCGTTCAGGGGCTGTGATGCAACCTGGATTGACCATATCTAGACCCACAGCTGATTGAGACATAAGGGTGGACACTCTTGGGGCTGAGAGGTTCGGTGAGGTTGGGTGAGCCAACGCAGACCCTTTCAAGTAATACTGCATGGTACCCATCCCATGGGTCCCAAATCTCCAGGTTCAAGGGCATCTTCCTACGTCGAAAACAGGCATGAGAAACCCAGAAGATGGTACACCGTGTGATCGGGAAAGGTTTCTAAAACGCACCTCATTTCTCATCTCCTTTGCTCGGGTTCGCCATTCCAGCCGATTTACTAGCCATCTCCCTCCTTGGAGAATCAGCACCTTTAACCTCCTGTTCCGTACAGGTTGCAATTTGTCCTGAGGATGAACGGGAAGAGGGGGAACCAATGAGAGACTAGCTCTAGGTGTTGGGACAGGCACAGGTCACTCTATTTTCCCATCAGGAAGAAGAATCAAGCACAAGCTCAGCCTGCCCCCCAGAACCAGAAGAGGGCCTGAAGCAATCCTGCGCTTTTGCGGCCAGCTCCCAAAAAAGCGAGTTGAAAAATGGAGCTCAGGGGCACTGCAATTCACAAACCTGCAGAGTTTTAAATGATACCTCTCGTCCACAAATATATTAAGGGAAGGCAACGAAGAGGCTTTGAAAGCAAGGCAGAATTGCAGGAAACAGATTTCAGGAGGTAGATTCGAATCGCCTTGAAAGCACATGAAAAGCGGCAAAACGTGGACAATGATGCCCTTGGCCAAAAAGGGCGTATGCGTTTTTTCCTGAATATATTCAGGAAAAAACGCATACGCCCTTTTTGGCCAACCAAGCAACCTGGAAAGGCCAATCAGCGCTCCAAAGAAGTCTCGCTTCCCAGCGGGCAAAAGGGCCATGGGGAAAAAAGTGTCCAAACCAGAAATGCAGGACCGGCCATGGAGAAATGGGAGCCTTGCTACGCTGATGGGTGGGATGTAAATTGCCAACAGGCACTCCGGAGAAGTGTACGGTGTGTTCTGAAACATCTCAAAACACAGCTTGGAGAGCATAGGGCACTTCCACTCATGGGCGTATAAATTGGGAAAACTAAAAATCAGCAAGACACAGGCACCCCAAAGTTTAGGGCTGCTCTGTTGACAAGAACCCCCACTTCATTACACCTTAAATATCCTAGGAAAGAGAAAAATGGATAAAGAAGTTGTGGTCCTCATGTACAATGGAATATCACTCAGCCATGAAATCAACGTCATAAGGCTAGTAGCAGCACGATGAGTGGATTTAGGTTCGACGATTCTAAGTGAAATAAGTCACACAGAAAAAGACACTTATCATAAGATATCACTTCTAGAGGGAATGTAAAAACCGCTACACTTGAACTGAATTGCAAAACAGAACAGAGTCCCACGTTTAGGAAACACACTATGGCTGCTGAACGGGAAAGGTGAGGTGGGGTGATGCATAAAACAAGGGTTTCAAATTAGCTCAGATACCGTTCCATAAACCCAATATGTAAGAGACAAGACCTATTCCTTTTTCAGTGAACTGGACTCAACACCCCCTATTCACCGCACAAGAATATATCTGACTAGTAAGAATCTTCAAACCTATGTATTGATATCTCTCTGTAAGTGAGTCAAGAGGGTGTAAAGCGGCATAAACACAGCCGTGAAAAGCAGCTAAACCCCATTATAAAAATAAATTACTTTTCAAAACCCGTGAAACAAAGACAGTGAAAGAGAGAAATTCTTACAAAATTCGTTCAGGGGCTGTGATGCAACCTGGATTGACCATATCTAGACCCACAGCTGATTGAGACATAAGGGTGGACACTCTTGGGGCTGAGAGGTTCGGTGAGGTTGGGTGAACCAACGCAGACCCTTCAAGTAATACTGCATGGTACCCATCCCATGGGTCCCAAATCTCCAGGTTCAAGGGCATCTTCCTACGTCGAAAACAGGCATGAGAAACCCAGAAGATGGTACACCGTGTGATCGGGAAAGGTTTCTAAAACGCACCTCATTTCTCATCTCCTTTGCTCGGGTTCGCCATTCCAGCCGATTTACTAGCCATCTCCCTCCTTGGAGAATCAGCACCTTTAACCTCCTGTTCCGTACAGGTTGCAATTTGTCCTGAGGATGAACGGGAAGAGGGGGAACCAATGAGAGACTAGCTCTAGGTGTTGGGACAGGCACAGGTCACTCTATTTTCCCATCAGGAAGAAGAATCAAGCACAAGCTCAGCCTGCCCCCCAGAACCAGAAGAGGGCCTGAAGCAATCCTGCGCTTTTGCGGCCAGCTCCCAAAAAAGCGAGTTGAAAAATGGAGCTCAGGGGCACTGCAATTCACAAACCTGCAGAGTTTTAAATGATACCTCTCGTCCACAAATATATTAAGGGAAGGCAACGAAGAGGCTTTGAAAGCAAGGCAGAATTGCAGGAAACAGATTTCAGGAGGTAGATTCGAATCGCCTTGAAAGCACATGAAAAGCGGCAAAACGTGGACAATGATGCCCTTGGCCAAAAAGGGCGTATGCGTTTTTTCCTGAATATATTCAGGAAAAAACGCATACGCCCTTTTTGGCCAACCAAGCAACCTGGAAAGGCCAATCAGCGCTCCAAAGAAGTCTCGCTTCCCAGCGGGCAAAAGGGCCATGGGGAAAAAAGTGTCCAAACCAGAAATGCAGGACCGGCCATGGAGAAATGGGAGCCTTGCTACGCTGATGGGTGGGATGTAAATTGCCAACAGGCACTCCGGAGAAGTGTACGGTGTGTTCTGAAACATCTCAAAACACAGCTTGGAGAGCATAGGGCACTTCCACTCATGGGCGTATAAATTGGGAAAACTAAAAATCAGCAAGACACAGGCACCCCAAAGTTTAGGGCTGCTCTGTTGACAAGAACCCCCACTTCATTACACCTTAAATATCCTAGGAAAGAGAAAAATGGATAAAGAAGTTGTGGTCCTCATGTACAATGGAATATCACTCAGCCATGAAATCAACGTCATAAGGCTAGTAGCAGCACGATGAGTGGATTTAGGTTCGACGATTCTAAGTGAAATAAGTCACACAGAAAAAGACACTTATCATAAGATATCACTTCTAGAGGGAATGTAAAAACCGCTACACTTGAACTGAATTGCAAAACAGAACAGAGTCCCACGTTTAGGAAACACACTATGGCTGCTGAACAGGAAAGGTGAGGTGGGGTGATGCATAAAACAAGGGTTTCAAATTAGCTCAGATACCGTTCCATAAACCCAATATGTAAGAGACAAGACCTATTCCTTTTTCAGTGAACTGGACTCAACACCCCCTATTCACCGCACAAGAATATATCTGACTAGTAAGAATCTTCAAACCTATGTATTGATATCTCTCTGTAAGTGAGTCAAGAGGGTGTAAAGCGGCATAAACACAGCCGTGAAAAGCAGCTAAACCCCATTATAAAAATAAATTACTTTTCAAAACCCGTGAAACAAAGACAGTGAAAGAGAGAAATTCTTACAAAATTCGTTCAGGGGCTGTGATGCAACCTGGATTGACCATATCTAGACCCACAGCTGATTGAGACATAAGGGTGGACACTCTTGGGGCTGAGAGGTTCGGTGAGGTTGGGTGAACCAACGCAGACCCTTCAAGTAATACTGCATGGTACCCATCCCATGGGTCCCAAATCTCCAGGTTCAAGGGCATCTTCCTACGTCGAAAACAGGCATGAGAAACCCAGAAGATGGTACACCGTGTGATCGGGAAAGGTTTCTAAAACGCACCTCATTTCTCATCTCCTTTGCTCGGGTTCGCCATTCCAGCCGATTTACTAGCCATCTCCCTCCTTGGAGAATCAGCACCTTTAACCTCCTGTTCCGTACAGGTTGCAATTTGTCCTGAGGATGAACGGGAAGAGGGGGAACCAATGAGAGACTAGCTCTAGGTGTTGGGACAGGCACAGGTCACTCTATTTTCCCATCAGGAAGAAGAATCAAGCACAAGCTCAGCCTGCCCCCCAGAACCAGAAGAGGGCCTGAAGCAATCCTGCGCTTTTGCGGCCAGCTCCCAAAAAAGCGAGTTGAAAAATGGAGCTCAGGGGCACTGCAATTCACAAACCTGCAGAGTTTTAAATGATACCTCTCGTCCACAAATATATTAAGGGAAGGCAACGAAGAGGCTTTGAAAGCAAGGCAGAATTGCAGGAAACAGATTTCAGGAGGTAGATTCGAATCGCCTTGAAAGCACATGAAAAGCGGCAAAACGTGGACAATGATGCCCTTGGCCAAAAAGGGCGTATGCGTTTTTTCCTGAATATATTCAGGAAAAAACGCATACGCCCTTTTTGGCCAACCAAGCAACCTGGAAAGGCCAATCAGCGCTCCAAAGAAGTCTCGCTTCCCAGCGGGCAAAAGGGCCATGGGGAAAAAAGTGTCCAAACCAGAAATGCAGGACCGGCCATGGAGAAATGGGAGCCTTGCTACGCTGATGGGTGGGATGTAAATTGCCAACAGGCACTCCGGAGAAGTGTACGGTGTGTTCTGAAACATCTAAAAACACAGCTTGGAGAGCATAGGGCACTTCCACTCATGGGCGTATAAATTGGGAAAACTAAAAATCAGCAAGACACAGGCACCCCAAAGTTTAGGGCTGCTCTGTTGACAAGAACCCCCACTTCATTACACCTTAAATATCCTAGGAAAGAGAAAAATGGATAAAGAAGTTGTGGTCCTCATGTACAATGGAATATCACTCAGCCATGAAATCAACGTCATAAGGCTAGTAGCAGCACGATGAGTGGATTTAGGTACGACGATTCTAAGTGAAATAAGTCACACAGAAAAAGACACTTATCCTAAGATATCACTTCTAGAGGGAATGTAAAAACCGCTACACTTGAACTGAATTGCAAAACAGAACAGAGTCCCACGTTTAGGAAACACACTATGGCTGCTGAACAGGAAAGGTGAGGTGGGGTGATGCATAAAACAAGGGTTTCAAATTAGCTCAGATACCGTTCCATAAACCCAATATGTAAGAGACAAGACCTATTCCTTTTTCAGTGAACTGGACTCAACACCCCCTATTCACCGCACAAGAATATATCTGACTAGTAAGAATCTTCAAACCTATGTATTGATATCTCTCTGTAAGTGAGTCAAGGGGGTGTAAAGCGGCATAAACACAGCCGTGAAAAGCAGCTAAACCCCATTATAAAAATAAATTACTTTTCAAAACCCGTGAAACAAAGACAGTGAAAGAGAGAGAAATTCTTACAAAATTCGTTCAGGGGCTGTGATGCAACCTGGATTGACCATATCTAGACCCACAGCTGATTGAGACATAAGGGTGGACACTCTTGGGGCTGAGAGGTTCGGTGAGGTTGGGTGAGCCAACGCAGACCCTTTCAAGTAATACTGCATGGTACCCATCCCATGGGTCCCAAATCTCCAGGTTCAAGGGCATCTTCCTACGTCGAAAACAGGCATGAGAAACCCAGAAGATGGTACACCGTGTGATCGGGAAAGGTTTCTAAAACGCACCTCATTTCTCATCTCCTTTGCTCGGGTTCGCCATTCCAGCCGATTTACTAGCCATCTCCCTCCTTGGAGAATCAGCACCTTTAACCTCCTGTTCCGTACAGGTTGCAATTTGTCCTGAGGATGAACGGGAAGAGGGGGAACCAATGAGAGACTAGCTCTAGGTGTTGGGACAGGCACAGGTCACTCTATTTTCCCATCAGGAAGAAGAATCAAGCACAAGCTCAGCCTGCCCCCCAGAACCAGAAGAGGGCCTGAAGCAATCCTGCGCTTTTGCGGCCAGCTCCCAAAAAAGCGAGTTGAAAAATGGAGCTCAGGGGCACTGCAATTCACAAACCTGCAGAGTTTTAAATGATACCTCTCGTCCACAAATATATTAAGGGAAGGCAACGAAGAGGCTTTGAAAGCAAGGCAGAATTGCAGGAAACAGATTTCAGGAGGTAGATTCGAATCGCCTTGAAAGCACATGAAAAGCGGCAAAACGTGAACAATGATGCCCTTGGCCAAAAAGGGCGTATGCGTTTTTTCCTGAATATATTCAGGAAAAAACGCATACGCCCTTTTTGGCCAACCAAGCAACCTGGAAAGGCCAATCAGCGCTCCAAAGAAGTCTCGCTTCCCAGCGGGCAAAAGGGCCATGGGGAAAAAAGTGTCCAAACCAGAAATGCAGGACCGGCCATGGAGAAATGGGAGCCTTGCTACGCTGATGGGTGGGATGTAAATTGCCAACAGGCACTCCGGAGAAGTGTACGGTGTGTTCTGAAACATCTAAAAACACAGCTTGGAGAGCATAGGGCACTTCCACTCATGGGCGTATAAATTGGGAAAACTAAAAATCAGCAAGACACAGGCACCCCAAAGTTTAGGGCTGCTCTGTTGACAAGAACCCCCACTTCATTACACCTTAAATATCCTAGGAAAGAGAAAAATGGATAAAGAAGTTGTGGTCCTCATGTACAATGGAATATCACTCAGCCATGAAATCAACGTCATAAGGCTAGTAGCAGCACGATTAGTGGATTTAGGTTCGACGATTCTAAGTGAAATAAGTCACACAGAAAAAGACACTTATCATAAGATATCACTTAGAGAGGGAATGTAAAAACCGCTACACTTGAACTGAATTGCAAAACAGAACAGAGTCCCACGTTTAGGAAACACACTATGGCTGCTGAACGGGAAAGGTGAGGTGGGGTGATGCATAAAACAAGGGTTTCAAATTAGCTCCGATACCGTTCCATAAACCCAATATGTAAGAGACAAGACCTATTCCTTTTTCAGTGAACTGGACTCAACACCCCCTATTCACCGCACAATAATATATCTGACTAGTAAGAATCTTCAAACCTATGTATTGATATCTCTCTGTAAGTGAGTCAAGGGGGTGTAAAGTGGCATAAACACAGCCGTGAAAAGCAGCTAAACCCCATTATAAAAATAAATTACTTTTCAAAACCCGTGAAACAAAGACAGTGAAAGAGAGAGAAATTCTTACAAAATTCGTTCAGGGGCTGTGATGCAACCTGGATTGACCATATCTAGACCCACAGCTGATTGAGACATAAGGGTGGACACTCTTGGGGCTGAGAGGTTCGGTGAGGTTGGGTGAGCCAACGCAGACCCTTTCAAGTAATACTGCATGGTACCCATCCCATGGGTCCCAAATCTCCAGGTTCAAGGGCATCTTCCTACGTCGCAAACAGGCATGAGAAACCCAGAAGATGGTACACCGTGTGATCGGGAAAGGTTTCTAAAACGCACCTCATTTCTCATCTCCTTTGCTCGGGTTCGCCATTCCAGCCGATTTACTAGCCATCTCCCTCCTTGGAGAATCAGCACCTTTAACCTCCTGTTCCGTACAGGTTGCAATTTGTCCTGAGGATGAACGGGAAGAGGGGGAACCAATGAGAGACTAGCTCTAGGTGTTGGGACAGGCACAGGTCACTCTATTTTCCCATCAGGAAGAAGAATTAAGCACAAGCTCAGCCTGCCCCCCAGAACCAGAAGAGGGCCTGAAGCAATCCTGCGCTTTTGCGGCCAGCTCCCAAAAAAGCGAGTTGAAAAATGGAGCTCAGGGGCACTGCAATTCACAAACCTGCAGAGTTTTAAATGATACCTCTCGTCCACAAATATATTAAGGGAAGGCAACGAAGAGGCTTTGAAAGCAAGGCAGAATTGCAGGAAACAGATTTCAGGAGGTAGATTCGAATCGCCTTGAAAGCACATGAAAAGCGGCAAAACGTGGACAATGATGCACTTGGCCAAAAAGGGCGTATGCGTTTTTTCCTGAATATATTCAGGAAAAAACGCATACGCCCTTTTTGGCCAACCAAGCAACCTGGAAAGGCCAATCAGCGCTCCAAAGAAGTCTCGCTTCCCAGCGGGCAAAAGGGCCATGCGGAAAAAAGTGTCCAAACCAGAAATGCAGGACCGGCCATGGAGAAATGGGAGCCTTGCTACGCTGATGGGTGGGATGTAAATTGCCAACAGCCACTCTGGAGAAGTGTACGGTGTGTTCTGAAACATCTAAAAAACACAGCTTGGAGAGCATAGGGCACTTCCACTCATGGCCGTATAAATTGGGAAAACTAAAAATCAGCAAGACACAGGCACCCCAAAGTTTAGGGCTGCTCTGTTGACAAGAACCCCCACTTCATTACACCTTAAATATCCTAGGAAAGAGAAAAATGGATAAAGAAGTTGTGGTCCTCATGTACAATGGAATATCACTCAGCCATGAAATCAACGTCATAAGGCTAGTAGCAGCACGATGAGTGGATTTAGGTACGACGATTCTAAGTGAAATAAGTCACACAGAAAAAGACACTTATCATAAGATATCACTTCTAGAGGGAATGTAAAACCCGCTACACTTGAACTGAATTGCAAAACAGAACAGAGTCACACGTTTAGGAAACACACTATGGCTGCTGAACGGGAAAGGTGAGGTGGGGTGATGCATAAAACAAGGGTTTCAAATTAGCTCCGATACCGTTCCATAAACCCAATATGTAAGAGACAAGACCTATTCCTTTTTCAGTGAACTGGACTCAACACCCCCTATTCACCGCACAAGAATATATCTGACTAGTAAGAATCTTCAAACCTATGTATTGATATCTCTCTGTAAGTGAGTCAAGGGGGTGTAAAGCGGCATAAACACAGCCGTGAAAAGCAGCTAAACCCCATTATAAAAATAAATTACTTTTCAAAACCCGTGAAACAAAGACAGTAAAAGAGAGAGAAATTCTTACAAAATTCGTTCAGGGGCTGTGATGCAACCTGGATTGACCATATCTAGACCCACAGCTGATTGAGACATAAGGGTGACCACTCTTGGGGCTGAGAGGTTTGGTGAGGTTGAATGAGCCAACGCAGACACTTTAAAGTAATACTGCATGGTACCCATCCCATGGGTCCCAAATCTTCAGGTTCAAGGTCATCTTCCTACATCGAAAACATGCATGAGAAACCCAGAAGATGGTACACCGTGTGATCGGGAAAGGTTTCTAAAATGCACCTCATTTCTCATCTCCTTGTGCTCGGGTTCGCCATTCCAGCCGCTTTACTATCCATCTCCCTCCTTGGAGAATCAGCATCTTTAACCTCCTGTTCCGTACAGGTTGCAATTTGTCCTGAGGATGAACGGGAAGAGCGGGAACCAATGAGAGACTAGCTCTAGGGGTTGGGACAGGCAGAGGTCACTCTATTTTCCCATCAGGAAGAAGAATTAAGCACAAGCTCAGACTGCCCCCCAGAACCAGAAGAGGGCCTGAAGCAATCCTGCACTTTTGCGGCCAGCTCCCAAAAAAGCGACTGGAAAAATGAAGCTCAGGGGCACTGCAATTCACAAACCTGCAGAGTTATAAATGATAACTCTCGTGCACAAATATATTGAGGGAAGGCAACGAAGAGGCTTTGAAAGCAAGGCAGAATTGCAGGAAACAGATTTCAGGAGGTAGATTCGAATCGCCTTGAAAGCACATGAAAAGCGGCAAAACGTGGACAATGATGCCCTTGGCCAAAAAGGGCGTATGCGTTTTTTCCTGAATATATTCAGGAAAAAACGCATACGCCCTTTTTGGCCAACCAAGCAACCTGGAAAGGCCAATCAGCGCTCCAAAGAAGTCTCGCTTCCCAGCGGGCAAAAGGGCCATGGGGAAAAAAGTGTCCAAACCAGAAATGCAGGACCGGCCATGGAGAAATGGGAGCCTTGCTACGCTGATGGGTGGGATGTAAATTGCCAACAGGCACTCCGGAGAAGTGTAAGGTGTGTTCTGAAACATCTAAAAACACAGCTTGGAGAGCATAGGGCACTTCCACTCATGGCCGTATAAATTGGGAAAACTAAAAATCAGCAAGACACAGGCACCCCAAAGTTTAGGGCTGCTCTGTTGACAAGAACCCCCACTTCATTACACCTTAAATATCCTAGGAAAGAGAAAAATGGATAAAGAAGTTGTGGTCCTCATGTACAATGGAATATCACTCAGCCATGAAATCAACGTCATAAGGCTAGTAGCAGCACGATGAGTGGATTTAGGTACGACGATTCTAAGTGAAATAAGTCACACAGAAAAAGACACTTATCATAAGATATCACTTCTAGAGGGAATGTAAAACCCGCTACACTTGAACTGAATTGCAAAACAGAACAGAGTCACACGTTTAGGAAACACACTATGGCTGCTGAACGGGAAAGGTGAGGTGGGGTGATGCATAAAACAAGGGTTTCAAATTAGCTCCGATACCGTTCCATAAACCCAATATGTAAGAGAAAAGACCTATTCCTTTTTCAGTGAACTGGACTCAACACCCCCTATTCACCGCACAAGAATATATCTGACTAGTAAGAATCTTCAAACCTATGTATTGATATCTCTCTGTAAGTGAGTCAAGGGGGTGTAAAGCGGCATAAACACAGCCGTGAAAAGCAGCTAAACCCCATTATAAAAATAAATTACTTTTCAAAACCCGTGAAACAAAGACAGTAAAAGAGAGAGAAATTCTTACAAAATTCGTTCAGGGGCTGTGATGCAACCTGGATTGACCATATCTAGACCCACAGCTGATTGAGACATAAGGGTGGACACTCTTGGGGCTGAGAGGTTTGGTGAGGTTGAATGAGCCAACGCAGACACTTTAAAGTAATACTGCATGGTACCCATCCCATGGGTCCCAAATCTTCAGGTTCAAGGTCATCTTCCTACATCGAAAACATGCATGAGAAACCCAGAAGATGGTACACCGTGTGATCGGGAAAGGTTTCTAAAATGCACCTCATTTCTCATCTCCTTGTGCTCGGGTTCGCCATTCCAGCCGCTTTACTATCCATCTCCCTCCTTGGAGAATCAGCATCTTTAACCTCCTGTTCCGTACAGGTTGCAATTTGTCCTGAGGATGAACGGGAAGAGCGGGAACCAATGAGAGACTAGCTCTAGGGGTTGGGACAGGCAGAGGTCACTCTATTTTCCCATCAGGAAGAAGAATTAAGCACAAGCTCAGACTGCCCCCCAGAACCAGAAGAGGGCCTGAAGCAATCCTGCACTTTTGCGGCCAGCTCCCAAAAAAGCGACTGGAAAAATGAAGCTCAGGGGCACTGCAATTCACAAACCTGCAGAGTTATAAATGATAACTCTCGTGCACAAATATATTGAGGGAAGGCAACGAAGAGGCTTTGAAAGCAAGGCAGAATTGCAGGAAACAGATTTCAGGAGGTAGATTCGAATCGCCTTGAAAGCACATGAAAAGCGGCAAAACGTGGACAATGATGCCCTTGGCCAAAAAGGGCGTATGCGTTTTTTCCTGAATATATTCAGGAAAAAACGCATACGCCCTTTTTGGCCAACCAAGCAACCTGGAAAGGCCAATCAGCGCTCCAAAGAAGTCTCGCTTCCCAGCGGGCAAAAGGGCCATGGGGAAAAAAGTGTCCAAACCAGAAATGCAGGACCGGCCATGGAGAAATGGGAGCCTTGCTACACTGATGGGTGGGATGTAAATTGCCAACAGGCACTCCGGAGAAGTGTACGGTGTGTTCTGAAACATCTAAAAACACAGCTTGGAGAGCATAGGGCACTTCCACTCATGGGCGTATAAATTGGGAAAACTAAAAATCAGCAAGACACAGGCACCCCAAAGTTTAGGGCTGCTCTGTTGACAAGAACCCCCACTTCATTACACCTTAAATATCCTAGGAAAGAGAAAAATGGATAAAGAAGTTGTGGTCCTCATGTACAATGGAATATCACTCAGCCATGAAATCAACGTCATAAGGCTAGTAGCAGCACGATGAGTGGATTTAGGTACGACGATTCTAAGTGAAATAAGTCACACAGAAAAAGACACTTATCCTAAGATATCACTTCTAGAGGGAATGTAAAAACCGCTACACTTGAACTGAATTGCAAAACAGAACAGAGTCCCACGTTTAGGAAACACACTATGGCTGCTGAACAGGAAAGGTGAGGTGGGGTGATGCATAAAACAAGGGTTTCAAATTAGCTCCGATACCGTTCCATAAACCCAATATGTAAGAGACAAGACCTATTCCTTTTTCAGTGAACTGGACTCAACACCCCCTATTCACCGCACAAGAATATATCTGACTAGTAAGAATCTTCAAACCTATGTATTGATATCTCTCTGTAAGTGAGTCAAGGGGGTGTAAAGCGGCATAAACACAGCCGTGAAAAGCAGCTAAACCCCATTATAAAAATAAATTACTTTTCAAAACCCGTGAAACAAAGACAGTGAAAGAGAGAGAAATTCTTACAAAATTCGTTCAGGGGCTGTGATGCAACCTGGATTGACCATATCTAGACCCACAGCTGATTGAGACATAAGGGTGGACACTCTTGGGGCTGAGAGGTTCGGTGAGGTTGGGTGAGCCAACGCAGACCCTTTCAAGTAATACTGCATGGTACCCATCCCATGGGTCCCAAATCTCCAGGTTCAAGGGCATCTTCCTACGTCGCAAACAGGCATGAGAAACCCAGAAGATGGTACACCGTGTGATCGGGAAAGGTTTCTAAAACGCACCTCATTTCTCATCTCCTTTGCTCGGGTTCGCCATTCCAGCCGATTTACTAGCCATCTCCCTCCTTGGAGAATCAGCACCTTTAACCTCCTGTTCCGTACAGGTTGCAATTTGTCCTGAGGATGAACGGGAAGAGGGGGAACCAATGAGAGACTAGCTCTAGGTGTTGGGACAGGCACAGGTCACTCTATTTTCCCATCAGGAAGAAGAATCAAGCACAAGCTCAGCCTGCCCCCCAGAACCAGAAGAGGGCCTGAAGCAATCCTGCGCTTTTGCGGCCAGCTCCCAAAAAAGCGAGTTGAAAAATGGAGCTCAGGGGCACTGCAATTCACAAACCTGCAGAGTTTTAAATGATACCTCTCGTCCACAAATATATTAAGGGAAGGCAACGAAGAGGCTTTGAAAGCAAGGCAGAATTGCAGGAAACAGATTTCAGGAGGTAGATTCGAATCGCCTTGAAAGCACATGAAAAGCGGCAAAACGTGGACAATGATGCACTTGGCCAAAAAGGGCGTATGCGTTTTTTCCTGAATATATTCAGGAAAAAACGCATACGCCCTTTTTGGCCAACCAAGCAACCTGGAAAGGCCAATCAGCGCTCCAAAGAAGTCTCGCTTCCCAGCGGGCAAAAGGGCCATGCGGAAAAAAGTGTCCAAACCAGAAATGCAGGACCGGCCATGGAGAAATGGGAGCCTTGCTACACTGATGGGTGGGATGTAAATTGCCAACAGGCACTCCGGAGAAGTGTACGGTGTGTTCTGAAACATCTAAAAACACAGCTTGGAGAGCATAGGGCACTTCCACTCATGGGCGTATAAATTGGGAAAACTAAAAATCAGCAAGACACAGGCACCCCAAAGTTTAGGGCTGCTCTGTTGACAAGAACCCCCACTTCATTACACCTTAAATATCCTAGGAAAGAGAAAAATGGATAAAGAAGTTGTGGTCCTCATGTACAATGGAATATCACTCAGCCATGAAATCAACGTCATAAGGCTAGTAGCAGCACGATGAGTGGATTTAGGTACGACGATTCTAAGTGAAATAAGTCACACAGAAAAAGACACTTATCCTAAGATATCACTTCTAGAGGGAATGTAAAAACCGCTACACTTGAACTGAATTGCAAAACAGAACAGAGTCCCACGTTTAGGAAACACACTATGGCTGCTGAACAGGAAAGGTGAGGTGGGGTGATGCATAAAACAAGGGTTTCAAATTAGCTCAGATACCGTTCCATAAACCCAATATGTAAGAGACAAGACCTATTCCTTTTTCAGTGAACTGGACTCAACACCCCCTATTCACCGCACAAGAATATATCTGACTAGTAAGAATCTTCAAACCTATGTATTGATATCTCTCTGTAAGTGAGTCAAGGGGGTGTAAAGCGGCATAAACACAGCCGTGAAAAGCAGCTAAACCCCATTATAAAAATAAATTACTTTTCAAAACCCGTGAAACAAAGACAGTGAAAGAGAGAGAAATTCTTACAAAATTCGTTCAGGGGCTGTGATGCAACCTGGATTGACCATATCTAGACCCACAGCTGATTGAGACATAAGGGTGGACACTCTTGGGGCTGAGAGGTTCGGTGAGGTTGGGTGAGCCAACGCAGACCCTTTCAAGTAATACTGCATGGTACCCATCCCATGGGTCCCAAATCTCCAGGTTCAAGGGCATCTTCCTACGTCGCAAACAGGCATGAGAAACCCAGAAGATGGTACACCGTGTGATCGGGAAAGGTTTCTAAAACGCACCTCATTTCTCATCTCCTTTGCTCGGGTTCGCCATTCCAGCCGATTTACTAGCCATCTCCCTCCTTGGAGAATCAGCACCTTTAACCTCCTGTTCCGTACAGGTTGCAATTTGTCCTGAGGATGAACGGGAAGAGGGGGAACCAATGAGAGACTAGCTCTAGGTGTTGGGACAGGCACAGGTCACTCTATTTTCCCATCAGGAAGAAGAATCAAGCACAAGCTCAGCCTGCCCCCCAGAACCAGAAGAGGGCCTGAAGCAATCCTGGGCTTTTGCGGCCAGCTCCCAAAAAAGCGAGTTGAAAAATGGAGCTCAGGGGCACTGCAATTCACAAACCTGCAGAGTTTTAAATGATACCTCTCGTCCACAAATATATTAAGGGAAGGCAACGAAGAGGCTTTGAAAGCAAGGCAGAATTGCAGGAAACAGATTTCAGGAGGTAGATTGGAATCGCCTTGAAAGCACATGAAAAGCGGCAAAACGTGGACAATGATGCACTTGGCCAAAAAGGGCGTATGCGTTTTTTCCTGAATATATTCAGGAAAAAACGCATACGCCCTTTTTGGCCAACCAAGCAACCTGGAAAGGCCAATCAGCGCTCCAAAGAAGTCTCGCTTCCCAGCGGGCAAAAGGGCCATGCGGAAAAAAGTGTCCAAACCAGAAATGCAGGACCGGCCATGGAGAAATGGCAGCCTTGCTACGCTGATGGGAGGGATGTAAATTGCCAACAGCCACTCTGCAGAAGTGTACGGTGTGTCCTGAAACATCTAAAAAACACAGCTTGGAGAGCATAGGGCACTTCCACTCATGGCCGTATAAATTGGGAAAACTAAAAATCAGCAAGACACAGGCACCCCAAAGTTTAGGGCTGCTCTGTTGACAAGAACCCCCACTTCATTACACCTTAAATATCCTAGGAAAGAGAAAAATGGATAAAGAAGTTGTGGTCCTCATGTACAATGGAATATCACTCAGCCATGAAATCAACGTCATAAGGCTAGTAGCAGCACGATGAGTGGATTTAGGTACGACGATTCTAAGTGAAATAAGTCACACAGAAAAAGACACTTATCATAAGATATCACTTCTAGAGGGAATGTAAAACCCGCTACACTTGAACTGAATTGCAAAACAGAACAGAGTCACACGTTTAGGAAACACACTATGGCTGCTGAACGGGAAAGGTGAGGTGGGGTGATGCATAAAACAAGGGTTTCAAATTAGCTCCGATACCGTTCCATAAACCCAATATGTAAGAGACAAGACCTATTCCTTTTTCAGTGAACTGGACTCAACACCCCCTATTCACCGCACAAGAATATATCTGACTAGTAAGAATCTTCAAACCTATGTATTGATATCTCTCTGTAAGTGAGTCAAGGGGGTGTAAAGCGGCATAAACACAGCCGTGAAAAGCAGCTAAACCCCATTATAAAAATAAATTACTTTTCAAAACCCGTGAAACAAAGACAGTAAAAGAGAGAGAAATTCTTACAAAATTCGTTCAGGGGCTGTGATGCAACCTGGATTGACCATATCTAGACCCACAGCTGATTGAGACATAAGGGTGGACACTCTTGGGGCTGAGAGGTTTGGTGAGGTTGAATGAGCCAACGCAGACACTTTAAAGTAATACTGCATGGTACCCATCCCATGGGTCCCAAATCTCCAGGTTCAAGGTCATCTTCCTACATCGAAAACATGCATGAGAAACCCAGAAGATGGTACACCGTGTGATCGGGAAAGGTTTCTAAAATGCACCTCATTTCTCATCTCCTTGTGCTCGGGTTCGCCATTCCAGCCGCTTTACTATCCATCTCCCTCCTTGGAGAATCAGCATCTTTAACCTCCTGTTCCGTACAGGTTGCAATTTGTCCTGAGGATGAACGGGAAGAGCGGGAACCAATGAGAGACTAGCTCTAGGGGTTGGGACAGGCAGAGGTCACTCTATTTTCCCATCAGGAAGAAGAATTAAGCACAAGCTCAGACTGCCCCCCAGAACCAGAAGAGGGCCTGAAGCAATCCTGCACTTTTGCGGCCAGCTCCCAAAAAAGCGACTGGAAAAATGAAGCTCAGGGGCACTGCAATTCACAAACCTGCAGAGTTATAAATGATAACTCTCGTGCACAAATATATTGAGGGAAGGCAACGAAGAGGCTTTGAAAGCAAGGCAGAATTGCAGGAAACAGATTTCAGGAGGTAGATTCGAATCGCCTTGAAAGCACATGAAAAGCGGCAAAACGTGGACAATGATGCCCTTGGCCAAAAAGGGCGTATGCGTTTTTTCCTGAATATATTCAGGAAAAAACGCATACGCCCTTTTTGGCCAACCAAGCAACCTGGAAAGGCCAATCAGCGCTCCAAAGAAGTCTCGCTTCCCAGCAGGCAAAAGGGCCATGGGGAAAAAAGTGTCCAAACCAGAAATGCAGGACCGGCCATGGAGAAATGGGAGCCTTGCTACACTGATGGGTGGGATGTAAATTGCCAACAGGCACTCCGGAGAAGTGTACGGTGTGTTCTGAAACATCTAAAAACACAGCTTGGAGAGCATAGGGCACTTCCACTCATGGGCGTATAAATTGGGAAAACTAAAAATCAGCAAGACACAGGCACCCCAAAGTTTAGGGCTGCTCTGTTGACAAGAACCCCCACTTCATTACACCTTAAATATCCTAGGAAAGAGAAAAATGGATAAAGAAGTTGTGGTCCTCATGTACAATGGAATATCACTCAGCCATGAAATCAACGTCATAAGGCTAGTAGCAGCACGATGAGTGGATTTAGGTACGACGATTCTAAGTGAAATAAGTCACACAGAAAAAGACACTTATCCTAAGATATCACTTCTAGAGGGAATGTAAAAACCGCTACACTTGAACTGAATTGCAAAACAGAACAGAGTCCCACGTTTAGGAAACACACTATGGCTGCTGAACAGGAAAGGTGAGGTGGGGTGATGCATAAAACAAGGGTTTCAAATTAGCTCAGATACCGTTCCATAAACCCAATATGTAAGAGACAAGACCTATTCCTTTTTCAGTGAACTGGACTCAACACCCCCTATTCACCGCACAAGAATATATCTGACTAGTAAGAATCTTCAAACCTATGTATTGATATCTCTCTGTAAGTGAGTCAAGGGGGTGTAAAGCGGCATAAACACAGCCGTGAAAAGCAGCTAAACCCCATTATAAAAATAAATTACTTTTCAAAACCCGTGAAACAAAGACAGTGAAAGAGAGAGAAATTCTTACAAAATTCGTTCAGGGGCTGTGATGCAACCTGGATTGACCATATCTAGACCCACAGCTGATTGAGACATAAGGGTGGACACTCTTGGGGCTGAGAGGTTCGGTGAGGTTGGGTGAGCCAACGCAGACCCTTTCAAGTAATACTGCATGGTACCCATCCCATGGGTCCCAAATCTCCAGGTTCAAGGGCATCTTCCTACGTCGCAAACAGGCATGAGAAACCCAGAAGATGGTACACCGTGTGATCGGGAAAGGTTTCTAAAACGCACCTCATTTCTCATCTCCTTTGCTCGGGTTCGCCATTCCAGCCGATTTACTAGCCATCTCCCTCCTTGGAGAATCAGCACCTTTAACCTCCTGTTCCGTACAGGTTGCAATTTGTCCTGAGGATGAACGGGAAGAGGGGGAACCAATGAGAGACTAGCTCTAGGTGTTGGGACAGGCACAGGTCACTCTATTTTCCCATCAGGAAGAAGAATCAAGCACAAGCTCAGCCTGCCCCCCAGAACCAGAAGAGGGCCTGAAGCAATCCTGGGCTTTTGCGGCCAGCTCCCAAAAAAGCGAGTTGAAAAATGGAGCTCAGGGGCACTGCAATTCACAAACCTGCAGAGTTTTAAATGATACCTCTCGTCCACAAATATATTAAGGGAAGGCAACGAAGAGGCTTTGAAAGCAAGGCAGAATTGCAGGAAACAGATTTCAGGAGGTAGATTGGAATCGCCTTGAAAGCACATGAAAAGCGGCAAAACGTGGACAATGATGCACTTGGCCAAAAAGGGCGTATGCGTTTTTTCCTGAATATATTCAGGAAAAAACGCATACGCCCTTTTTGGCCAACCAAGCAACCTGGAAAGGCCAATCAGCGCTCCAAAGAAGTCTCGCTTCCCAGCGGGCAAAAGGGCCATGCGGAAAAAAGTGTCCAAACCAGAAATGCAGGACCGGCCATGGAGAAATGGCAGCCTTGCTACGCTGATGGGAGGGATGTAAATTGCCAACAGCCACTCTGCAGAAGTGTACGGTGTGTCCTGAAACATCTAAAAAACACAGCTTGGAGAGCATAGGGCACTTCCACTCATGGCCGTATAAATTGGGAAAACTAAAAATCAGCAAGACACAGGCACCCCAAAGTTTAGGGCTGCTCTGTTGACAAGAACCCCCACTTCATTACACCTTAAATATCCTAGGAAAGAGAAAAATGGATAAAGAAGTTGTGGTCCTCATGTACAATGGAATATCACTCAGCCATGAAATCAACGTCATAAGGCTAGTAGCAGCACGATGAGTGGATTTAGGTACGACGATTCTAAGTGAAATAAGTCACACAGAAAAAGACACTTATCATAAGATATCACTTCTAGAGGGAATGTAAAACCCGCTACACTTGAACTGAATTGCAAAACAGAACAGAGTCACACGTTTAGGAAACACACTATGGCTGCTGAACGGGAAAGGTGAGGTGGGGTGATGCATAAAACAAGGGTTTCAAATTAGCTCCGATACCGTTCCATAAACCCAATATGTAAGAGACAAGACCTATTCCTTTTTCAGTGAACTGGACTCAACACCCCCTATTCACCGCACAAGAATATATCTGACTAGTAAGAATCTTCAAACCTATGTATTGATATCTCTCTGTAAGTGAGTCAAGGGGGTGTAAAGCGGCATAAACACAGCCGTGAAAAGCAGCTAAACCCCATTATAAAAATAAATTACTTTTCAAAACCCGTGAAACAAAGACAGTAAAAGAGAGAGAAATTCTTACAAAATTCGTTCAGGGGCTGTGATGCAACCTGGATTGACCATATCTAGACCCACAGCTGATTGAGACATAAGGGTGGACACTCTTGGGGCTGAGAGGTTTGGTGAGGTTGAATGAGCCAACGCAGACACTTTAAAGTAATACTGCATGGTACCCATCCCATGGGTCCCAAATCTCCAGGTTCAAGGTCATCTTCCTACATCGAAAACATGCATGAGAAACCCAGAAGATGGTACACCGTGTGATCGGGAAAGGTTTCTAAAATGCACCTCATTTCTCATCTCCTTGTGCTCGGGTTCGCCATTCCAGCCGCTTTACTATCCATCTCCCTCCTTGGAGAATCAGCATCTTTAACCTCCTGTTCCGTACAGGTTGCAATTTGTCCTGAGGATGAACGGGAAGAGCGGGAACCAATGAGAGACTAGCTCTAGGGGTTGGGACAGGCAGAGGTCACTCTATTTTCCCATCAGGAAGAAGAATTAAGCACAAGCTCAGACTGCCCCCCAGAACCAGAAGAGGGCCTGAAGCAATCCTGCACTTTTGCGGCCAGCTCCCAAAAAAGCGACTGGAAAAATGAAGCTCAGGGGCACTGCAATTCACAAACCTGCAGAGTTATAAATGATAACTCTCGTGCACAAATATATTGAGGGAAGGCAACGAAGAGGCTTTGAAAGCAAGGCAGAATTGCAGGAAACAGATTTCAGGAGGTAGATTCGAATCGCCTTGAAAGCACATGAAAAGCGGCAAAACGTGGACAATGATGCCCTTGGCCAAAAAGGGCGTATGCGTTTTTTCCTGAATATATTCAGGAAAAAACGCATACGCCCTTTTTGGCCAACCAAGCAACCTGGAAAGGCCAATCAGCGCTCCAAAGAAGTCTCGCTTCCCAGCAGGCAAAAGGGCCATGGGGAAAAAAGTGTCCAAACCAGAAATGCAGGACCGGCCATGGAGAAATGGGAGCCTTGCTACACTGATGGGTGGGATGTAAATTGCCAACAGGCACTCCGGAGAAGTGTACGGTGTGTTCTGAAACATCTAAAAACACAGCTTGGAGAGCATAGGGCACTTCCACTCATGGGCGTATAAATTGGGAAAACTAAAAATCAGCAAGACACAGGCACCCCAAAGTTTAGGGCTGCTCTGTTGACAAGAACCCCCACTTCATTACACCTTAAATATCCTAGGAAAGAGAAAAATGGATAAAGAAGTTGTGGTCCTCATGTACAATGGAATATCACTCAGCCATGAAATCAACGTCATAAGGCTAGTAGCAGCACGATGAGTGGATTTAGGTACGACGATTCTAAGTGAAATAAGTCACACAGAAAAAGACACTTATCCTAAGATATCACTTCTAGAGGGAATGTAAAAACCGCTACACTTGAACTGAATTGCAAAACAGAACAGAGTCCCACGTTTAGGAAACACACTATGGCTGCTGAACAGGAAAGGTGAGGTGGGGTGATGCATAAAACAAGGGTTTCAAATTAGCTCAGATACCGTTCCATAAACCCAATATGTAAGAGACAAGACCTATTCCTTTTTCAGTGAACTGGACTCAACACCCCCTATTCACCGCACAATAATATATCTGACTAGTAAGAATCTTCAAACCTATGTATTGATATCTCTCTGTAAGTGAGTCAAGGGGGTGTAAAGTGGCATAAACACAGCCGTGAAAAGCAGCTAAACCCCATTATAAAAATAAATTACTTTTCAAAACCCGTGAAACAAAGACAGTGAAAGAGAGAGAAATTCTTACAAAATTCGTTCAGGGGCTGTGATGCAACCTGGATTGACCATATCTAGACCCACAGCTGATTGAGACATAAGGGTGGACACTCTTGGGGCTGAGAGGTTCGGTGAGGTTGGGTGAGCCAACGCAGACCCTTTCAAGTAATACTGCATGGTACCCATCCCATGGGTCCCAAATCTCCAGGTTCAAGGGCATCTTCCTACGTCGCAAACAGGCATGAGAAACCCAGAAGATGGTACACCGTGTGATCGGGAAAGGTTTCTAAAACGCACCTCATTTCTCATCTCCTTTGCTCGGGTTCGCCATTCCAGCCGATTTACTAGCCATCTCCCTCCTTGGAGAATCAGCACCTTTAACCTCCTGTTCCGTACAGGTTGCAATTTGTCCTGAGGATGAACGGGAAGAGCGGGAACCAATGAGAGACTAGCTCTAGGGGTTGGGACAGGCAGAGGTCACTCTATTTTCCCATCAGGAAGAAGAATTAAGCACAAGCTCAGACTGCCCCCCAGAACCAGAAGAGGGCCTGAAGCAATCCTGCACTTTTGCGGCCAGCTCCCAAAAAAGCGACTGGAAAAATGAAGCTCAGGGGCACTGCAATTCACAAACCTGCAGAGTTATAAATGATAACTCTCGTGCACAAATATATTGAGGGAAGGCAACGAAGAGGCTTTGAAAGCAAGGCAGAATTGCAGGAAACAGATTTCAGGAGGTAGATTCGAATCGCCTTGAAAGCACATGAAAAGCGGCAAAACGTGGACAATGATGCCCTTGGCCAAAAAGGGCGTATGCGTTTTTTCCTGAATATATTCAGGAAAAAACGCATACGCCCTTTTTGGCCAACCAAGCAACCTGGAAAGGCCAATCAGCGCTCCAAAGAAGTCTCGCTTCCCAGCGGGCAAAAGGGCCATGGGGAAAAAAGTGTCCAAACCAGAAATGCAGGACCGGCCATGGAGAAATGGGAGCCTTGCTACGCTGATGGGTGGGATGTAAATTGCCAACAGGCACTCCGGAGAAGTGTAAGGTGTGTTCTGAAACATCTAAAAACACAGCTTGGAGAGCATAGGGCACTTCCACTCATGGCCGTATAAATTGGGAAAACTAAAAATCAGCAAGACACAGGCACCCCAAAGTTTAGGGCTGCTCTGTTGACAAGAACCCCCACTTCATTACACCTTAAATATCCTAGGAAAGAGAAAAATGGATAAAGAAGTTGTGGTCCTCATGTACAATGGAATATCACTCAGCCATGAAATCAACGTCATAAGGCTAGTAGCAGCACGATGAGTGGATTTAGGTACGACGATTCTAAGTGAAATAAGTCACACAGAAAAAGACACTTATCCTAAGATATCACTTCTAGAGGGAATGTAAAACCCGCTACACTTGAACTGAATTGCAAAACAGAACAGAGTCACACGTTTAGGAAACACACTATGGCTGCTGAACGGGAAAGGTGAGGTGGGGTGATGCATAAAACAAGGGTTTCAAATTAGCTCCGATACCGTTCCATAAACCCAATATGTAAGAGACAAGACCTATTCCTTTTTCAGTGAACTGGACTCAACACCCCCTATTCACCGCACAAGAATATATCTGACTAGTAAGAATCTTCAAACCTATGTATTGATATCTCTCTGTAAGTGAGTCAAGGGGGTGTAAAGCGGCATAAACACAGCCGTGAAAAGCAGCTAAACCCCATTATAAAAATAAATTACTTTTCAAAACCCGTGAAACAAAGACAGTAAAAGAGAGAGAAATTCTTACAAAATTCGTTCAGGGGCTGTGATGCAACCTGGATTGACCATATCTAGACCCACAGCTGATTGAGACATAAGGGTGGACACTCTTGGGGCTGAGAGGTTTGGTGAGGTTGAATGAGCCAACGCAGACACTTTAAAGTAATACTGCATGGTACCCATCCCATGGGTCCCAAATCTTCAGGTTCAAGGTCATCTTCCTACATCGAAAACATGCATGAGAAACCCAGAAGATGGTACACCGTGTGATCGGGAAAGGTTTCTAAAATGCACCTCATTTCTCATCTCCTTGTGCTCGGGTTCGCCATTCCAGCCGCTTTACTATCCATCTCCCTCCTTGGAGAATCAGCATCTTTAACCTCCTGTTCCGTACAGGTTGCAATTTGTCCTGAGGATGAACGGGAAGAGCGGGAACCAATGAGAGACTAGCTCTAGGGGTTGGGACAGGCAGAGGTCACTCTATTTTCCCATCAGGAAGAAGAATTAAGCACAAGCTCAGACTGCCCCCCAGAACCAGAAGAGGGCCTGAAGCAATCCTGCACTTTTGCGGCCAGCTCCCAAAAAAGCGACTGGAAAAATGAAGCTCAGGGGCACTGCAATTCACAAACCTGCAGAGTTATAAATGATAACTCTCGTGCACAAATATATTGAGGGAAGGCAACGAAGAGGCTTTGAAAGCAAGGCAGAATTGCAGGAAACAGATTTCAGGAGGTAGATTCGAATCGCCTTGAAAGCACATGAAAAGCGGCAAAACGTGGACAATGATGCCCTTGGCCAAAAAGGGCGTATGCGTTTTTTCCTGAATATATTCAGGAAAAAACGCATACGCCCTTTTTGGCCAACCAAGCAACCTGGAAAGGCCAATCAGCGCTCCAAAGAAGTCTCGCTTCCCAGCGGGCAAAAGGGCCATGGGGAAAAAAGTGTCCAAACCAGAAATGCAGGACCGGCCATGGAGAAATGGGAGCCTTGCTACACTGATGGGTGGGATGTAAATTGCCAACAGGCACTCCGGAGAAGTGTACGGTGTGTTCTGAAACATCTAAAAACACAGCTTGGAGAGCATAGGGCACTTCCACTCATGGGCGTATAAATTGGGAAAACTAAAAATCAGCAAGACACAGGCACCCCAAAGTTTAGGGCTGCTCTGTTGACAAGAACCCCCACTTCATTACACCTTAAATATCCTAGGAAAGAGAAAAATGGATAAAGAAGTTGTGGTCCTCATGTACAATGGAATATCACTCAGCCATGAAATCAACGTCATAAGGCTAGTAGCAGCACGATGAGTGGATTTAGGTACGACGATTCTAAGTGAAATAAGTCACACAGAAAAAGACACTTATCCTAAGATATCACTTCTAGAGGGAATGTAAAAACCGCTACACTTGAACTGAATTGCAAAACAGAACAGAGTCCCACGTTTAGGAAACACACTATGGCTGCTGAACAGGAAAGGTGAGGTGGGGTGATGCATAAAACAAGGGTTTCAAATTAGCTCAGATACCGTTCCATAAACCCAATATGTAAGAGACAAGACCTATTCCTTTTTCAGTGAACTGGACTCAACACCCCCTATTCACCGCACAAGAATATATCTGACTAGTAAGAATCTTCAAACCTATGTATTGATATCTCTCTGTAAGTGAGTCAAGGGGGTGTAAAGCGGCATAAACACAGCCGTGAAAAGCAGCTAAACCCCATTATAAAAATAAATTACTTTTCAAAACCCGTGAAACAAAGACAGTGAAAGAGAGAGAAATTCTTACAAAATTCGTTCAGGGGCTGTGATGCAACCTGGATTGACCATATCTAGACCCACAGCTGATTGAGACATAAGGGTGGACACTCTTGGGGCTGAGAGGTTCGGTGAGGTTGGGTGAGCCAACGCAGACCCTTTCAAGTAATACTGCATGGTACCCATCCCATGGGTCCCAAATCTCCAGGTTCAAGGGCATCTTCCTACGTCGCAAACAGGCATGAGAAACCCAGAAGATGGTACACCGTGTGATCGGGAAAGGTTTCTAAAACGCACCTCATTTCTCATCTCCTTTGCTCGGGTTCGCCATTCCAGCCGATTTACTAGCCATCTCCCTCCTTGGAGAATCAGCACCTTTAACCTCCTGTTCCGTACAGGTTGCAATTTGTCCTGAGGATGAACGGGAAGAGGGGGAACCAATGAGAGACTAGCTCTAGGTGTTGGGACAGGCACAGGTCACTCTATTTTCCCATCAGGAAGAAGAATTAAGCACAAGCTCAGCCTGCCCCCCAGAACCAGAAGAGGGCCTGAAGCAATCCTGCGCTTTTGCGGCCAGCTCCCAAAAAAGCGAGTTGAAAAATGGAGCTCAGGGGCACTGCAATTCACAAACCTGCAGAGTTTTAAATGATACCTCTCGTCCACAAATATATTAAGGGAAGGCAACGAAGAGGCTTTGAAAGCAAGGCAGAATTGCAGGAAACAGATTTCAGGAGGTAGATTCGAATCGCCTTGAAAGCACATGAAAAGCGGCAAAACGTGGACAATGATGCACTTGGCCAAAAAGGGCGTATGCGTTTTTTCCTGAATATATTCAGGAAAAAACGCATACGCCCTTTTTGGCCAACCAAGCAACCTGGAAAGGCCAATCAGCGCTCCAAAGAAGTCTCGCTTCCCAGCGGGCAAAAGGGCCATGCGGAAAAAAGTGTCCAAACCAGAAATGCAGGACCGGCCATGGAGAAATGGGAGCCTTGCTACGCTGATGGGTGGGATGTAAATTGCCAACAGCCACTCTGCAGAAGTGTACGGTGTGTCCTGAAACATCTAAAAAACACAGCTTGGAGAGCATAGGGCACTTCCACTCATGGCCGTATAAATTGGGAAAACTAAAAATCAGCAAGACACAGGCACCCCAAAGTTTAGGGCTGCTCTGTTGACAAGAACCCCCACTTCATTACACCTTAAATATCCTAGGAAAGAGAAAAATGGATAAAGAAGTTGTGGTCCTCATGTACAATGGAATATCACTCAGCCATGAAATCAACGTCATAAGGCTAGTAGCAGCACGATGAGTGGATTTAGGTACGACGATTCTAAGTGAAATAAGTCACACAGAAAAAGACACTTATCATAAGATATCACTTCTAGAGGGAATGTAAAACCCGCTACACTTGAACTGAATTGCAAAACAGAACAGAGTCACACGTTTAGGAAACACACTATGGCTGCTGAACGGGAAAGGTGAGGTGGGGTGATGCATAAAACAAGGGTTTCAAATTAGCTCCGATACCGTTCCATAAACCCAATATGTAAGAGACAAGACCTATTCCTTTTTCAGTGAACTGGACTCAACACCCCCTATTCACCGCACAAGAATATATCTGACTAGTAAGAATCTTCAAACCTATGTATTGATATCTCTCTGTAAGTGAGTCAAGGGGGTGTAAAGCGGCATAAACACAGCCGTGAAAAGCAGCTAAACCCCATTATAAAAATAAATTACTTTTCAAAACCCGTGAAACAAAGACAGTAAAAGAGAGAGAAATTCTTACAAAATTCGTTCAGGGGCTGTGATGCAACCTGGATTGACCATATCTAGACCCACAGCTGATTGAGACATAAGGGTGACCACTCTTGGGGCTGAGAGGTTTGGTGAGGTTGAATGAGCCAACGCAGACACTTTAAAGTAATACTGCATGGTACCCATCCCATGGGTCCCAAATCTTCAGGTTCAAGGTCATCTTCCTACATCGAAAACATGCATGAGAAACCCAGAAGATGGTACACCGTGTGATCGGGAAAGGTTTCTAAAATGCACCTCATTTCTCATCTCCTTGTGCTCGGGTTCGCCATTCCAGCCGCTTTACTATCCATCTCCCTCCTTGGAGAATCAGCATCTTTAACCTCCTGTTCCGTACAGGTTGCAATTTGTCCTGAGGATGAACGGGAAGAGCGGGAACCAATGAGAGACTAGCTCTAGGGGTTGGGACAGGCAGAGGTCACTCTATTTTCCCATCAGGAAGAAGAATTAAGCACAAGCTCAGACTGCCCCCCAGAACCAGAAGAGGGCCTGAAGCAATCCTGCACTTTTGCGGCCAGCTCCCAAAAAAGCGACTGGAAAAATGAAGCTCAGGGGCACTGCAATTCACAAACCTGCAGAGTTATAAATGATAACTCTCGTGCACAAATATATTGAGGGAAGGCAACGAAGAGGCTTTGAAAGCAAGGCAGAATTGCAGGAAACAGATTTCAGGAGGTAGATTCGAATCGCCTTGAAAGCACATGAAAAGCGGCAAAACGTGGACAATGATGCCCTTGGCCAAAAAGGGCGTATGCGTTTTTTCCTGAATATATTCAGGAAAAAACGCATACGCCCTTTTTGGCCAACCAAGCAACCTGGAAAGGCCAATCAGCGCTCCAAAGAAGTCTCGCTTCCCAGCGGGCAAAAGGGCCATGGGGAAAAAAGTGTCCAAACCAGAAATGCAGGACCGGCCATGGAGAAATGGGAGCCTTGCTACACTGATGGGTGGGATGTAAATTGCCAACAGGCACTCCGGAGAAGTGTACGGTGTGTTCTGAAACATCTAAAAACACAGCTTGGAGAGCATAGGGCACTTCCACTCATGGGCGTATAAATTGGGAAAACTAAAAATCAGCAAGACACAGGCACCCCAAAGTTTAGGGCTGCTCTGTTGACAAGAACCCCCATTTCATTACACCTTAAATATCCTAGGAAAGAGAAAAATGGATAAAGAAGTTGTGGTCCTCATGTACAATGGAATATCACTCAGCCATGAAATCAACGTCATAAGGCTAGTAGCAGCACGATGAGTGGATTTAGGTACGACGATTCTAAGTGAAATAAGTCACACAGAAAAAGACACTTATCCTAAGATATCACTTCTAGAGGGAATGTAAAAACCGCTACACTTGAACTGAATTGCAAAACAGAACAGAGTCCCACGTTTAGGAAACACACTATGGCTGCTGAACAGGAAAGGTGAGGTGGGGTGATGCATAAAACAAGGGTTTCAAATTAGCTCAGATACCGTTCCATAAACCCAATATGTAAGAGACAAGACCTATTCCTTTTTCAGTGAACTGGACTCAACACCCCCTATTCACCGCACAAGAATATATCTGACTAGTAAGAATCTTCAAACCTATGTATTGATATCTCTCTGTAAGTGAGTCAAGGGGGTGTAAAGCGGCATAAACACAGCCGTGAAAAGCAGCTAAACCCCATTATAAAAATAAATTACTTTTCAAAACCCGTGAAACAAAGACAGTGAAAGAGAGAGAAATTCTTACAAAATTCGTTCAGGGGCTGTGATGCAACCTGGATTGACCATATCTAGACCCACAGCTGATTGAGACATAAGGGTGGACACTCTTGGGGCTGAGAGGTTCGGTGAGGTTGGGTGAGCCAACGCAGACCCTTTCAAGTAATACTGCATGGTACCCATCCCATGGGTCCCAAATCTCCAGGTTCAAGGGCATCTTCCTACGTCGCAAACAGGCATGAGAAACCCAGAAGATGGTACACCGTGTGATCGGGAAAGGTTTCTAAAACGCACCTCATTTCTCATCTCCTTTGCTCGGGTTCGCCATTCCAGCCGATTTACTAGCCATCTCCCTCCTTGGAGAATCAGCACCTTTAACCTCCTGTTCCGTACAGGTTGCAATTTGTCCTGAGGATGAACGGGAAGAGGGGGAACCAATGAGAGACTAGCTCTAGGTGTTGGGACAGGCACAGGTCACTCTATTTTCCCATCAGGAAGAAGAATTAAGCACAAGCTCAGCCTGCCCCCCAGAACCAGAAGAGGGCCTGAAGCAATCCTGCGCTTTTGCGGCCAGCTCCCAAAAAAGCGAGTTGAAAAATGGAGCTCAGGGGCACTGCAATTCACAAACCTGCAGAGTTTTAAATGATACCTCTCGTCCACAAATATATTAAGGGAAGGCAACGAAGAGGCTTTGAAAGCAAGGCAGAATTGCAGGAAACAGATTTCAGGAGGTAGATTCGAATCGCCTTGAAAGCACATGAAAAGCGGCAAAACGTGGACAATGATGCACTTGGCCAAAAAGGGCGTATGCGTTTTTTCCTGAATATATTCAGGAAAAAACGCATACGCCCTTTTTGGCCAACCAAGCAACCTGGAAAGGCCAATCAGCGCTCCAAAGAAGTCTCGCTTCCCAGCGGGCAAAAGGGCCATGCGGAAAAAAGTGTCCAAACCAGAAATGCAGGACCGGCCATGGAGAAATGGGAGCCTTGCTACGCTGATGGGAGGGATGTAAATTGCCAACAGCCACTCTGCAGAAGTGTACGGTGTGTCCTGAAACATCTAAAAAACACAGCTTGGAGAGCATAGGGCACTTCCACTCATGGCCGTATAAATTGGGAAAACTAAAAATCAGCAAGACACAGGCACCCCAAAGTTTAGGGCTGCTCTGTTGACAAGAACCCCCACTTCATTACACCTTAAATATCCTAGGAAAGAGAAAAATGGATAAAGAAGTTGTGGTCCTCATGTACAATGGAATATCACTCAGCCATGAAATCAACGTCATAAGGCTAGTAGCAGCACGATGAGTGGATTTAGGTACGACGATTCTAAGTGAAATAAGTCACACAGAAAAAGACACTTATCATAAGATATCACTTCTAGAGGGAATGTAAAACCCGCTACACTTGAACTGAATTGCAAAACAGAACAGAGTCACACGTTTAGGAAACACACTATGGCTGCTGAACGGGAAAGGTGAGGTGGGGTGATGCATAAAACAAGGGTTTCAAATTAGCTCCGATACCGTTCCATAAACCCAATATGTAAGAGACAAGACCTATTCCTTTTTCAGTGAACTGGACTCAACACCCCCTATTCACCGCACAAGAATATATCTGACTAGTAAGAATCTTCAAACCTATGTATTGATATCTCTCTGTAAGTGAGTCAAGGGGGTGTAAAGCGGCATAAACACAGCCGTGAAAAGCAGCTAAACCCCATTATAAAAATAAATTACTTTTCAAAACCCGTGAAACAAAGACAGTAAAAGAGAGAGAAATTCTTACAAAATTCGTTCAGGGGCTGTGATGCAACCTGGATTGACCATATCTAGACCCACAGCTGATTGAGACATAAGGGTGACCACTCTTGGGGCTGAGAGGTTTGGTGAGGTTGAATGAGCCAACGCAGACACTTTAAAGTAATACTGCATGGTACCCATCCCATGGGTCCCAAATCTTCAGGTTCAAGGTCATCTTCCTACATCGAAAACATGCATGAGAAACCCAGAAGATGGTACACCGTGTGATCGGGAAAGGTTTCTAAAATGCACCTCATTTCTCATCTCCTTGTGCTCGGGTTCGCCATTCCAGCCGCTTTACTATCCATCTCCCTCCTTGGAGAATCAGCATCTTTAACCTCCTGTTCCGTACAGGTTGCAATTTGTCCTGAGGATGAACGGGAAGAGCGGGAACCAATGAGAGACTAGCTCTAGGGGTTGGGACAGGCAGAGGTCACTCTATTTTCCCATCAGGAAGAAGAATTAAGCACAAGCTCAGACTGCCCCCCAGAACCAGAAGAGGGCCTGAAGCAATCCTGCACTTTTGCGGCCAGCTCCCAAAAAAGCGACTGGAAAAATGAAGCTCAGGGGCACTGCAATTCACAAACCTGCAGAGTTATAAATGATAACTCTCGTGCACAAATATATTGAGGGAAGGCAACGAAGAGGCTTTGAAAGCAAGGCAGAATTGCAGGAAACAGATTTCAGGAGGTAGATTCGAATCGCCTTGAAAGCACATGAAAAGCGGCAAAACGTGGACAATGATGCCCTTGGCCAAAAAGGGCGTATGCGTTTTTTCCTGAATATATTCAGGAAAAAACGCATACGCCCTTTTTGGCCAACCAAGCAACCTGGAAAGGCCAATCAGCGCTCCAAAGAAGTCTCGCTTCCCAGCGGGCAAAAGGGCCATGGGGAAAAAAGTGTCCAAACCAGAAATGCAGGACCGGCCATGGAGAAATGGGAGCCTTGCTACGCTGATGGGTGGGATGTAAATTGCCAACAGGCACTCCGGAGAAGTGTAAGGTGTGTTCTGAAACATCTAAAAACACAGCTTGGAGAGCATAGGGCACTTCCACTCATGGCCGTATAAATTGGGAAAACTAAAAATCAGCAAGACACAGGCACCCCAAAGTTTAGGGCTGCTCTGTTGACAAGAACCCCCACTTCATTACACCTTAAATATCCTAGGAAAGAGAAAAATGGATAAAGAAGTTGTGGTCCTCATGTACAATGGAATATCACTCAGCCATGAAATCAACGTCATAAGGCTAGTAGCAGCACGATGAGTGGATTTAGGTATGACGATTCTAAGTGAAATAAGTCACACAGAAAAAGACACTTATCATAAGATATCACTTCTAGAGGGAATGTAAAACCCGCTACACTTGAACTGAATTGCAAAACAGAACAGAGTCACACGTTTAGGAAACACACTATGGCTGCTGAACGGGAAAGGTGAGGTGGGGTGATGCATAAAACAAGGGTTTCAAATTAGCTCCGATACCGTTCCATAAACCCAATATGTAAGAGACAAGACCTATTCCTTTTTCAGTGAACTGGACTCAACACCCCCTATTCACCGCACAAGAATATATCTGACTAGTAAGAATCTTCAAACCTATGTATTGATATCTCTCTGTAAGTGAGTCAAGGGGGTGTAAAGCGGCATAAACACAGCCGTGAAAAGCAGCTAAACCCCATTATAAAAATAAATTACTTTTCAAAACCCGTGAAACAAAGACAGTAAAAGAGAGAGAAATTCTTACAAAATTCGTTCAGGGGCTGTGATGCAACCTGGATTGACCATATCTAGACCCACAGCTGATTGAGACATAAGGGTGGACACTCTTGGGGCTGAGAGGTTTGGTGAGGTTGAATGAGCCAACGCAGACACTTTAAAGTAATACTGCATGGTACCCATCCCATGGGTCCCAAATCTTCAGGTTCAAGGTCATCTTCCTACATCGAAAACATGCATGAGAAACCCAGAAGATGGTACACCGTGTGATCGGGAAAGGTTTCTAAAATGCACCTCATTTCTCATCTCCTTGTGCTCGGGTTCGCCATTCCAGCCGCTTTACTATCCATCTCCCTCCTTGGAGAATCAGCATCTTTAACCTCCTGTTCCGTACAGGTTGCAATTTGTCCTGAGGATGAACGGGAAGAGCGGGAACCAATGAGAGACTAGCTCTAGGGGTTGGGACAGGCAGAGGTCACTCTATTTTCCCATCAGGAAGAAGAATTAAGCACAAGCTCAGACTGCCCCCCAGAACCAGAAGAGGGCCTGAAGCAATCCTGCACTTTTGCGGCCAGCTCCCAAAAAAGCGACTGGAAAAATGAAGCTCAGGGGCACTGCAATTCACAAACCTGCAGAGTTATAAATGATAACTCTCGTGCACAAATATATTGAGGGAATGCAACGAAGAGGCTTTGAAAGCAAGGCAGAATTGCAGGAAACAGATTTCAGGAGGTAGATTCGAATCGCCTTGAAAGCACATGAAAAGCGGCAAAACGTGGACAATGATGCCCTTGGCCAAAAAGGGCGTATGCGTTTTTTCCTGAATATATTCAGGAAAAAACGCATACGCCCTTTTTGGCCAACCAAGCAACCTGGAAAGGCCAATCAGCGCTCCAAAGAAGTCTCGCTTCCCAGCGGGCAAAAGGGCCATGGGGAAAAAAGTGTCCAAACCAGAAATGCAGGACCGGCCATGGAGAAATGGGAGCCTTGCTACGCTGATGGGTGGGATGTAAATTGCCAACAGGCACTCCGGAGAAGTGTAAGGTGTGTTCTGAAACATCTAAAAACACAGCTTGGAGAGCATAGGGCACTTCCACTCATGGCCGTATAAATTGGGAAAACTAAAAACCAGCAAGACACAGGCACCCCAAAGTTTAGGGCTGCTCTGTTGACAAGAACCCCCACTTCATTACACCTTAAATATCCTAGGAAAGAGAAAAATGGATAAAGAAGTTGTGGTCCTCATGTACAATGGAATATCACTCAGCCATGAAATCAACGTCATAAGGCTAGTAGCAGCACGATGAGTGGATTTAGGTACGACGATTCTAAGTGAAATAAGTCACACAGAAAAAGACACTTATCATAAGATATCACTTCTAGAGGGAATGTAAAACCCGCTACACTTGAACTGAATTGCAAAACAGAACAGAGTCACACGTTTAGGAAACACACTATGGCTGCTGAACGGGAAAGGTGAGGTGGGGTGATGCATAAAACAAGGGTTTCAAATTAGCTCCGATACCGTTCCATAAACCCAATATGTAAGAGACAAGACCTATTCCTTTTTCAGTGAACTGGACTCAACACCCCCTATTCACCGCACAAGAATATATCTGACTAGTAAGAATCTTCAAACCTATGTATTGATATCTCTCTGTAAGTGAGTCAAGGGGGTGTAAAGCGGCATAAACACAGCCGTGAAAAGCAGCTAAACCCCATTATAAAAATAAATTACTTTTCAAAACCCGTGAAACAAAGACAGTAAAAGAGAGAGAAATTCTTACAAAATTCGTTCAGGGGCTGTGATGCAACCTGGATTGACCATATCTAGACCCACAGCTGATTGAGACATAAGGGTGGACACTCTTGGGGCTGAGAGGTTTGGTGAGGTTGAATGAGCCAACGCAGACACTTTAAAGTAATACTGCATGGTACCCATCCCATGGGTCCCAAATCTTCAGGTTCAAGGTCATCTTCCTACATCGAAAACATGCGTGAGAAACCCAGAAGATGGTACACCGTGTGATCGGGAAAGGTTTCTAAAATGCACCTCATTTCTCATCTCCTTGTGCTCGGGTTCGCCATTCCAGCCGCTTTACTATCCTTCTCCCTCCTTGGAGAATCAGCATCTTTAACCTCCTGTTCCGTACAGGTTGCAATTTGTCCTGAGGATGAACGGGAAGAGCGGGAACCAATGAGAGACTAGCTCTAGGGGTTGGGACAGGCAGAGGTCACTCTATTTTCCCATCAGGAAGAAGAATTAAGCACAAGCTCAGACTGCCCCCCAGAACCAGAAGAGGGCCTGAAGCAATCCTGCACTTTTGCGGCCAGCTCCCAAAAAAGCGACTGGAAAAATGAAGCTCAGGGGCACTGCAATTCACAAACCTGCAGAGTTATAAATGATAACTCTCGTGCACAAATATATTGAGGGAAGGCAACGAAGAGGCTTTGAAAGCAAGGCAGAATTGCAGGAAACAGATTTCAGGAGGTAGATTCGAATCGCCTTGAAAGCACATGAAAAGCGGCAAAACGTGGACAATGATGCCCTTGGCCAAAAAGGGCGTATGCGTTTTTTCCTGAATATATTCAGGAAAAAACGCATACGCCCTTTTTGGCCAACCAAGCAACCTGGAAAGGCCAATCAGCGCTCCAAAGAAGTCTCGCTTCCCAGCGGGCAAAAGGGCCATGCGGAAAAAAGTGTCCAAACCAGAAATGCAGGACCGGCCATGGAGAAATGGGAGCCTTGCTACGCTGATGGGTGGGATGTAAATTGCCAACAGGCACTACGGAGAAGTGTACGGTGTGTTCTGAAACATCTAAAAACACAGCTTGGAGAGCATAGGGCACTTCCACTCATGGGCGTATAAATTGGGAAAACTAAAAATCAGCAAGACACAGGCACCCCAAAGTTTAGGGCTGCTCTGTTGAGAAGAACCCCCATTTCATTACACCTTAAATATCCTAGGAAAGAGAAAAATGGATAAAGAAGTTGTGGTCCTCATGTACAATGGAATATCACTCAGCCATGAAATCAACGTCATAAGGCTAGTAGCAGCACGATGAGTGGATTTAGGTACGACGATTCTAAGTGAAATAAGTCACACAGAAAAAGACACTTATCCTAAGATATCACTTCTAGAGGGAATGTAAAAACCGCTACACTTGAACTGAATTGCAAAACAGAACAGAGTCCCACGTTTAGGAAACACACTATGGCTGCTGAACAGGAAAGGTGAGGTGGGGTGATGCATAAAACAAGGGTTTCAAATTAGCTCAGATACCGTTCCATAAACCCAATATGTAAGAGACAAGACCTATTCCTTTTTCAGTGAACTGGACTCAACACCCCCTATTCACCGCACAAGAATATATCTGACTAGTAAGAATCTTCAAACCTATGTATTGATATCTCTCTGTAAGTGAGTCAAGGGGGTGTAAAGCGGCATAAACACAGCCGTGAAAAGCAGCTAAACCCCATTATAAAAATAAATTACTTTTCAAAACCCGTGAAACAAAGACAGTGAAAGAGAGAGAAATTCTTACAAAATTCGTTCAGGGGCTGTGATGCAACCTGGATTGACCATATCTAGACCCACAGCTGATTGAGACATAAGGGTGGACACTCTTGGGGCTGAGAGGTTCGGTGAGGTTGGGTGAGCCAACGCAGACCCTTTCAAGTAATACTGCATGGTACCCATCCCATGGGTCCCAAATCTCCAGGTTCAAGGGCATCTTCCTACGTCGCAAACAGGCATGAGAAACCCAGAAGATGGTACACCGTGTGATCGGGAAAGGTTTCTAAAACGCACCTCATTTCTCATCTCCTTTGCTCGGGTTCGCCATTCCAGCCGATTTACTAGCCATCTCCCTCCTTGGAGAATCAGCACCTTTAACCTCCTGTTCCGTACAGGTTGCAATTTGTCCTGAGGATGAACGGGAAGAGGGGGAACCAATGAGAGACTAGCTCTAGGTGTTGGGACAGGCACAGGTCACTCTATTTTCCCATCAGGAAGAAGAATTAAGCACAAGCTCAGCCTGCCCCCCAGAACCAGAAGAGGGCCTGAAGCAATCCTGCGCTTTTGCGGCCAGCTCCCAAAAAAGCGAGTTGAAAAATGGAGCTCAGGGGCACTGCAATTCACAAACCTGCAGAGTTTTAAATGATACCTCTCGTCCACAAATATATTAAGGGAAGGCAACGAAGAGGCTTTGAAAGCAAGGCAGAATTGCAGGAAACAGATTTCAGGAGGTAGATTCGAATCGCCTTGAAAGCACATGAAAAGCGGCAAAACGTGGACAATGATGCACTTGGCCAAAAAGGGCGTATGCGTTTTTTCCTGAATATATTCAGGAAAAAACGCATACGCCCTTTTTGGCCAACCAAGCAACCTGGAAAGGCCAATCAGCGCTCCAAAGAAGTCTCGCTTCCCAGCGGGCAAAAGGGCCATGCGGAAAAAAGTGTCCAAACCAGAAATGCAGGACCGGCCATGGAGAAATGGGAGCCTTGCTACGCTGATGGGAGGGATGTAAATTGCCAACAGCCACTCTGCAGAAGTGTACGGTGTGTCCTGAAACATCTAAAAAACACAGCTTGGAGAGCATAGGGCACTTCCACTCATGGCCGTATAAATTGGGAAAACTAAAAATCAGCAAGACACAGGCACCCCAAAGTTTAGGGCTGCTCTGTTGACAAGAACCCCCACTTCATTACACCTTAAATATCCTAGGAAAGAGAAAAATGGATAAAGAAGTTGTGGTCCTCATGTACAATGGAATATCACTCAGCCATGAAATCAACGTCATAAGGCTAGTAGCAGCACGATGAGTGGATTTAGGTACGACGATTCTAAGTGAAATAAGTCACACAGAAAAAGACACTTATCATAAGATATCACTTCTAGAGGGAATGTAAAACCCGCTACACTTGAACTGAATTGCAAAACAGAACAGAGTCACACGTTTAGGAAACACACTATGGCTGCTGAACGGGAAAGGTGAGGTGGGGTGATGCATAAAACAAGGGTTTCAAATTAGCTCCGATACCGTTCCATAAACCCAATATGTAAGAGACAAGACCTATTCCTTTTTCAGTGAACTGGACTCAACACCCCCTATTCACCGCACAAGAATATATCTGACTAGTAAGAATCTTCAAACCTATGTATTGATATCTCTCTGTAAGTGAGTCAAGGGGTTGTAAAGCGGCATAAACACAGCCGTGAAAAGCAGCTAAACCCCATTATAAAAATAAATTACTTTTCAAAACCCGTGAAACAAAGACAGTAAAAGAGAGAGAAATTCTTACAAAATTCGTTCAGGGGCTGTGATGCAACCTGGATTGACCATATCTAGACCCACAGCTGATTGAGACATAAGGGTGACCACTCTTGGGGCTGAGAGGTTAGGTGAGGTTGAATGAGCCAACGCAGACACTTTAAAGTAATACTGCATGGTACCCATCCCATGGGTCCCAAATCTTCAGGTTCAAGGTCATCTTCCTACATCGAAAACATGCATGAGAAACCCAGAAGATGGTACACCGTGTGATCGGGAAAGGTTTCTAAAATGCACCTCATTTCTCATCTCCTTGTGCTCGGGTTCGCCATTCCAGCCGCTTTACTATCCATCTCCCTCCTTGGAGAATCAGCATCTTTAACCTCCTGTTCCGTACAGGTTGCAATTTGTCCTGAGGATGAACGGGAAGAGCGGGAACCAATGAGAGACTAGCTCTAGGGGTTGGGACAGGCAGAGGTCACTCTATTTTCCCATCAGGAAGAAGAATTAAGCACAAGCTCAGACTGCCCCCCAGAACCAGAAGAGGGCCTGAAGCAATCCTGCACTTTTGCGGCCAGCTCCCAAAAAAGCGACTGGAAAAATGAAGCTCAGGGGCACTGCAATTCACAAACCTGCAGAGTTATAAATGATAACTCTCGTGCACAAATATATTGAGGGAAGGCAACGAAGAGGCTTTGAAAGCAAGGCAGAATTGCAGGAAACAGATTTCAGGAGGTAGATTCGAATCGCCTTGAAAGCACATGAAAAGCGGCAAAACGTGGACAATGATGCCCTTGGCCAAAAAGGGCGTATGCGTTTTTTCCTGAATATATTCAGGAAAAAACGCATACGCCCTTTTTGGCCAACCAAGCAACCTGGAAAGGCCAATCAGCGCTCCAAAGAAGTCTCGCTTCCCAGCGGGCAAAAGGGCCATGGGGAAAAAAGTGTCCAAACCAGAAATGCAGGACCGGCCATGGAGAAATGGGAGCCTTGCTACGCTGATGGGTGGGATGTAAATTGCCAACAGGCACTCCGGAGAAGTGTAAGGTGTGTTCTGAAACATCTAAAAACACAGCTTGGAGAGCATAGGGCACTTCCACTCATGGCCGTATAAATTGGGAAAACTAAAAATCAGCAAGACACAGGCACCCCAAAGTTTAGGGCTGCTCTGTTGACAAGAACCCCCACTTCATTACACCTTAAATATCCTAGGAAAGAGAAAAATGGATAAAGAAGTTGTGGTCCTCATGTACAATGGAATATCACTCAGCCATGAAATCAACGTCATAAGGCTAGTAGCAGCACGATGAGTGGATTTAGGTACGACGATTCTAAGTGAAATAAGTCACACAGAAAAAGACACTTATCATAAGATATCACTTCTAGAGGGAATGTAAAACCCGCTACACTTGAACTGAATTGCAAAACAGAACAGAGTCACACGTTTAGGAAACACACTATGGCTGCTGAACGGGAAAGGTGAGGTGGGGTGATGCATAAAACAAGGGTTTCAAATTAGCTCCGATACCGTTCCATAAACCCAATATGTAAGAGACAAGACCTATTCCTTTTTCAGTGAACTGGACTCAACACCCCCTATTCACCGCACAAGAATATATCTGACTAGTAAGAATCTTCAAACCTATGTATTGATATCTCTCTGTAAGTGAGTCAAGGGGGTGTAAAGCGGCATAAACACAGCCGTGAAAAGCAGCTAAACCCCATTATAAAAATAAATTACTTTTCAAAACCCGTGAAACAAAGACAGTAAAAGAGAGAGAAATTCTTACAAAATTCGTTCAGGGGCTGTGATGCAACCTGGATTGACCATATCTAGACCCACAGCTGATTGAGACATAAGGGTGGACACTCTTGGGGCTGAGAGGTTTGGTGAGGTTGAATGAGCCAACGCAGACACTTTAAAGTAATACTGCATGGTACCCATCCCATGGGTCCCAAATCTTCAGGTTCAAGGTCATCTTCCTACATCGAAAACATGCATGAGAAACCCAGAAGATGGTACACCGTGTGATCGGGAAAGGTTTCTAAAATGCACCTCATTTCTCATCTCCTTGTGCTCGGGTTCGCCATTCCAGCCGCTTTACTATCCATCTCCCTCCTTGGAGAATCAGCATCTTTAACCTCCTGTTCCGTACAGGTTGCAATTTGTCCTGAGGATGAACGGGAAGAGCGGGAACCAATGAGAGACTAGCTCTAGGGGTTGGGACAGGCAGAGGTCACTCTATTTTCCCATCAGGAATAAGAATTAAGCACAAGCTCAGACTGCCCCCCAGAACCAGAAGAGGGCCTGAAGCAATCCTGCACTTTTGCGGCCAGCTCCCAAAAAAGCGACTGGAAAAATGAAGCTCAGGGGCACTGCAATTCACAAACCTGCAGAGTTATAAATGATAACTCTCGTGCACAAATATATTGAGGGAAGGCAACGAAGAGGCTTTGAAAGCAAGGCAGAATTGCAGGAAACAGATTTCAGGAGGTAGATTCGAATCGCCTTGAAAGCACATGAAAAGCGGCAAAACGTGGACAATGATGCCCTTGGCCAAAAAGGGCGTATGCGTTTTTTCCTGAATATATTCAGGAAAAAACGCATACGCCCTTTTTGGCCAACCAAGCAACCTGGAAAGGCCAATCAGCGCTCCAAAGAAGTCTCGCTTCCCAGCGGGCAAAAGGGCCATGGGGAAAAAAGTGTCCAAACCAGAAATGCAGGACCGGCCATGGAGAAATGGGAGCCTTGCTACGCTGATGGGTGGGATGTAAATTGCCAACAGGCACTCCGGAGAAGTGTAAGGTGTGTTCTGAAACATCTAAAAACACAGCTTGGAGAGCATAGGGCACTTCCACTCATGGCCGTATAAATTGGGAAAACTAAAAATCAGCAAGACACAGGCACCCCAAAGTTTAGGGCTGCTCTGTTGACAAGAACCCCCACTTCATTACACCTTAAATATCCTAGGAAAGAGAAAAATGGATAAAGAAGTTGTGGTCCTCATGTACAATGGAATATCACTCAGCCATGAAATCAACGTCATAAGGCTAGTAGCAGCACGATGAGTGGATTTAGGTACGACGATTCTAAGTGAAATAAGTCACACAGAAAAAGACACTTATCATAAGATATCACTTCTAGAGGGAATGTAAAACCCGCTACACTTGAACTGAATTGCAAAACAGAACAGAGTCACACGTTTAGGAAACACACTATGGCTGCTGAACGGGAAAGGTGAGGTGGGGTGATGCATAAAACAAGGGTTTCAAATTAGCTCCGATACCGTTCCATAAACCCAATATGTAAGAGACAAGACCTATTCCTTTTTCAGTGAACTGGACTCAACACCCCCTATTCACCGCAAAAGAATATATCTGACTAGTAAGAATCTTCAAACCTATGTATTGATATCTCTCTGTAAGTGAGTCAAGGGGGTGTAAAGCGGCATAAACACAGCCGTGAAAAGCAGCTAAACCCCATTATAAAAATAAATTACTTTTCAAAACCCGTGAAACAAAGACAGTAAAAGAGAGAGAAATTCTTACAAAATTCGTTCAGGGGCTGTGATGCAACCTGGATTGACCATATCTAGACCCACAGCTGATTGAGACATAAGGGTGGACACTCTTGGGGCTGAGAGGTTTGGTGAGGTTGAATGAGCCAACGCAGACACTTTAAAGTAATACTGCATGGTACCCATCCCATGGGTCCCAAATCTTCAGGTTCAAGGTCATCTTCCTACATCGAAAACATGCATGAGAAACCCAGAAGATGGTACACCGTGTGATCGGGAAAGGTTTCTAAAATGCACCTCATTTCTCATCTCCTTGTGCTCGGGTTCGCCATTCCAGCCGCTTTACTATCCATCTCCCTCCTTGGAGAATCAGCATCTTTAACCTCCTGTTCCGTACAGGTTGCAATTTGTCCTGAGGATGAACGGGAAGAGCGGGAACCAATGAGAGACTAGCTCTAGGGGTTGGGACAGGCAGAGGTCACTCTATTTTCCCATCAGGAAGAAGAATTAAGCACAAGCTCAGACTGCCCCCCAGAACCAGAAGAGGGCCTGAAGCAATCCTGCACTTTTGCGGCCAGCTCCCAAAAAAGCGACTGGAAAAATGAAGCTCAGGGGCACTGCAATTCACAAACCTGCAGAGTTATAAATGATAACTCTCGTGCACAAATATATTGAGGGAAGGCAACGAAGAGGCTTTGAAAGCAAGGCAGAATTGCAGGAAACAGATTTCAGGAGGTAGATTCGAATCGCCTTGAAAGCACATGAAAAGCGGCAAAACGTGGACAATGATGCCCTTGGCCAAAAAGGGCGTATGCGTTTTTTCCTGAATATATTCAGGAAAAAACGCATACGCCCTTTTTGGCCAACCAAGCAACCTGGAAAGGCCAATCAGCGCTCCAAAGAAGTCTCGCTTCCCAGCGGGCAAAAGGGCCATGGGGAAAAAAGTGTCCAAACCAGAAATGCAGGACCGGCCATGGAGAAATGGGAGCCTTGCTACACTGATGGGTGGGATGTAAATTGCCAACAGGCACTCCGGAGAAGTGTACGGTGTGTTCTGAAACATCTAAAAACACAGCTTGGAGAGCATAGGGCACTTCCACTCATGGGCGTATAAATTGGGAAAACTAAAAATCAGCAAGACACAGGCACCCCAAAGTTTAGGGCTGCTCTGTTGACAAGAACCCCCACTTCATTACACCTTAAATATCCTAGGAAAGAGAAAAATGGATAAAGAAGTTGTGGTCCTCATGTACAATGGAATATCACTCAGCCATGAAATCAACGTCATAAGGCTAGTAGCAGCACGATGAGTGGATTTAGGTACGACGATTCTAAGTGAAATAAGTCACACAGAAAAAGACACTTATCCTAAGATATCACTTCTAGAGGGAATGTAAAAACCGCTACACTTGAACTGAATTGCAAAACAGAACAGAGTCCCACGTTTAGGAAACACACTATGGCTGCTGAACAGGAAAGGTGAGGTGGGGTGATGCATAAAACAAGGGTTTCAAATTAGCTCAGATACCGTTCCATAAACCCAATATGTAAGAGACAAGACCTATTCCTTTTTCAGTGAACTGGACTCAACACCCCCTATTCACCGCACAAGAATATATCTGACTAGTAAGAATCTTCAAACCTATGTATTGATATCTCTCTGTAAGTGAGTCAAGGGGGTGTAAAGCGGCATAAACACAGCCGTGAAAAGCAGCTAAACCCCATTATAAAAATAAATTACTTTTCAAAACCCGTGAAACAAAGACAGTGAAAGAGAGAGAAATTCTTACAAAATTCGTTCAGGGGCTGTGATGCAACCTGGATTGACCATATCTAGACCCACAGCTGATTGAGACATAAGGGTGGACACTCTTGGGGCTGAGAGGTTCGGTGAGGTTGGGTGAGCCAACGCAGACCCTTTCAAGTAATACTGCATGGTACCCATCCCATGGGTCCCAAATCTCCAGGTTCAAGGGCATCTTCCTACGTCGCAAACAGGCATGAGAAACCCAGAAGATGGTACACCGTGTGATCGGGAAAGGTTTCTAAAACGCACCTCATTTCTCATCTCCTTTGCTCGGGTTCGCCATTCCAGCCGATTTACTAGCCATCTCCCTCCTTGGAGAATCAGCACCTTTAACCTCCTGTTCCGTACAGGTTGCAATTTGTCCTGAGGATGAACGGGAAGAGGGGGAACCAATGAGAGACTAGCTCTAGGTGTTGGGACAGGCACAGGTCACTCTATTTTCCCATCAGGAAGAAGAATCAAGCACAAGCTCAGCCTGCCCCCCAGAACCAGAAGAGGGCCTGAAGCAATCCTGCGCTTTTGCGGCCAGCTCCCAAAAAAGCGAGTTGAAAAATGGAGCTCAGGGGCACTGCAATTCACAAACCTGCAGAGTTTTAAATGATACCTCTCGTCCACAAATATATTAAGGGAAGGCAACGAAGAGGCTTTGAAAGCAAGGCAGAATTGCAGGAAACAGATTTCAGGAGGTAGATTCGAATCGCCTTGAAAGCACATGAAAAGCGGCAAAACGTGGACAATGATGCACTTGGCCAAAAAGGGCGTATGCGTTTTTTCCTGAATATATTCAGGAAAAAACGCATACGCCCTTTTTGGCCAACCAAGCAACCTGGAAAGGCCAATCAGCGCTCCAAAGAAGTCTCGCTTCCCAGCGGGCAAAAGGGCCATGCGGAAAAAAGTGTCCAAACCAGAAATGCAGGACCGGCCATGGAGAAATGGCAGCCTTGCTACGCTGATGGGAGGGATGTAAATTGCCAACAGCCACTCTGCAGAAGTGTACGGTGTGTCCTGAAACATCTAAAAAACACAGCTTGGAGAGCATAGGGCACTTCCACTCATGGCCGTATAAATTGGGAAAACTAAAAATCAGCAAGACACAGGCACCCCAAAGTTTAGGGCTGCTCTGTTGACAAGAACCCCCACTACATTACACCTTAAATATCCTAGGAAAGAGAAAAATGGATAAAGAAGTTGTGGTCCTCATGTACAATGGAATATCACTCAGCCATGAAATCAACGTCATAAGGCTAGTAGCAGCACGATGAGTGGATTTAGGTACGACGATTCTAAGTGAAATAAGTCACACAGAAAAAGACACTTATCATAAGATATCACTTCTAGAGGGAATGTAAAACCCGCTACACTTGAACTGAATTGCAAAACAGAACAGAGTCACACGTTTAGGAAACACACTATGGCTGCTGAACGGGAAAGGTGAGGTGGGGTGATGCATAAAACAAGGGTTTCAAATTAGCTCCGATACCGTTCCATAAACCCAATATGTAAGAGACAAGACCTATTCCTTTTTCAGTGAACTGGACTCAACACCCCCTATTCACCGCACAAGAATATATCTGACTAGTAAGAATCTTCAAACCTATGTATTGATATCTCTCTGTAAGTGAGTCAAGGGGGTGTAAAGCGGCATAAACACAGCCGTGAAAAGCAGCTAAACCCCATTATAAAAATAAATTACTTTTCAAAACCCGTGAAACAAAGACAGTAAAAGAGAGAGAAATTCTTACAAAATTCGTTCAGGGGCTGTGATGCAACCTGGATTGACCATATCTAGACCCACAGCTGATTGAGACATAAGGGTGGACACTCTTGGGGCTGAGAGGTTTGGTGAGGTTGAATGAGCCAACGCAGACACTTTAAAGTAATACTGCATGGTACCCATCCCATGGGTCCCAAATCTCCAGGTTCAAGGTCATCTTCCTACATCGAAAACATGCATGAGAAACCCAGAAGATGGTACACCGTGTGATCGGGAAAGGTTTCTAAAATGCACCTCATTTCTCATCTCCTTGTGCTCGGGTTCGCCATTCCAGCCGCTTTACTATCCATCTCCCTCCTTGGAGAATCAGCATCTTTAACCTCCTGTTCCGTACAGGTTGCAATTTGTCCTGAGGATGAACGGGAAGAGCGGGAACCAATGAGAGACTAGCTCTAGGGGTTGGGACAGGCAGAGGTCACTCTATTTTCCCATCAGGAAGAAGAATTAAGCACAAGCTCAGACTGCCCCCCAGAACCAGAAGAGGGCCTGAAGCAATCCTGCACTTTTGCGGCCAGCTCCCAAAAAAGCGACTGGAAAAATGAAGCTCAGGGGCACTGCAATTCACAAACCTGCAGAGTTATAAATGATAACTCTCGTGCACAAATATATTGAGGGAAGGCAACGAAGAGGCTTTGAAAGCAAGGCAGAATTGCAGGAAACAGATTTCAGGAGGTAGATTCGAATCGCCTTGAAAGCACATGAAAAGCGGCAAAACGTGGACAATGATGCCCTTGGCCAAAAAGGGCGTATGCGTTTTTTCCTGAATATATTCAGGAAAAAACGCATACGCCCTTTTTGGCCAACCAAGCAACCTGGAAAGGCCAATCAGCGCTCCAAAGAAGTCTCGCTTCCCAGCGGGCAAAAGGGCCATGGGGAAAAAAGTGTCCAAACCAGAAATGCAGGACCGGCCATGGAGAAATGGGAGCCTTGCTACACTGATGGGTGGGATGTAAATTGCCAACAGGCACTCCGGAGAAGTGTACGGTGTGTTCTGAAACATCTAAAAACACAGCTTGGAGAGCATAGGGCACTTCCACTCATGGGCGTATAAATTGGGAAAACTAAAAATCAGCAAGACACAGGCACCCCAAAGTTTAGGGCTGCTCTGTTGACAAGAACCCCCACTTCATTACACCTTAAATATCCTAGGAAAGAGAAAAATGGATAAAGAAGTTGTGGTCCTCATGTACAATGGAATATCACTCAGCCATGAAATCAACGTCATAAGGCTAGTAGCAGCACGATGAGTGGATTTAGGTACGACGATTCTAAGTGAAATAAGTCACACAGAAAAAGACACTTATCATAAGATATCACTTCTAGAGGGAATGTAAAACCCGCTACACTTGAAC
>NW_026646327.1:0-42334 GCF_949987535.1 Balaenoptera acutorostrata
GGATTAGGGTACGCGTTAGGGTTAGTGTATGCGTTAGGGTGAGGGTAGTTATTAAACCTATCCCACTCTCTAGATACCCCTTAGCACGTACAGGAATATTATTGGGGGTCCAGCCATGGAGAAGAGTTTAGACACTAGCAGAAGATAAGGAACACACCCATTATCACGAAATCACATTAGGATTCTCTTTTTAACCTGTTCCTTAAAACACTAGTGCTTAGGAAATCTATTGGAGGCAGAAGCAGTCAAGGGTAGCTTAGGGTTAGGGTTAGGGTTAGGGTGAGGGTTAGGGTATGGCTTAGGGTACGGGTTCGGGGAGGGGTTCGGGTAGGGCGTAGGGTATGGGTTAGGGTTAGGGTTAGAGTTAGTGTTAGGGTTAGGGCTCGGTTTAGGGTACGGGTTAGGATTAGGGTACGCGTTAGTGTTAGGGTAGTGGTTAGGGTTAGGGTACGCTTTAGGGTGAGGGTAGTTATTAAACCTATCCCACTCTCTAGATACCCCTTAGCACGTAAAGGAATATTATTTGGGTGTCCAGCCATGGAGAAGAGTTTAGACACTAGGAGAAGATAAGGAACACACCCATTATCAAGAAATCACAATATGATTCTCTTTTTAAACTGTTCCTTAAAACACTAGTGCTTAGGAAATCTATTGGAGGCAGAAGCCGTCAAGGGTAGCTTAGGGTTAGGGTTAGGGTTAGGGTGAGGGTTAGGGTACGGCTTAGGGTACGGGTTCGGGGAGGGGTTCGGGTAGGGCGTAGGCTATGGGTTAGGGTTAGGGTTAGGGTTATTGTTAGGGTTAGGGCTCGGTTTAGGGTACGGGTTAGGATTAGGGTACGCGTTAGGTTTAGTGTACGCGTTAGGGTGAGGGTAGTTATTAAACCTATCCCACTCTCTAGATACCCCTTAGCACGTACAGGAATATTATTGGGGGTCCAGCCATGGAGAAGAGTTTAGACACTAGGAGAAGAATAGGAACACACCCATTATCACGAAATCACATTAGGATTCTCTTTTTAACCTGTTCCTTAAAACACTAGTGCTTAGGAAATCTATTGGAGGCAGAAGCAGTCAAGGGTAGCTTAGGGTTAGGGTTAGGGTTAGGGTGACGGTTAGGGTACGGCTTAGGGTACGGGTTCGGGGAGGGGTTCGGGTAGGGCGTAGGGTATGGGTTAGGGTTAGGGTTAGGGCTAGTGTTAGGGTTAGGGCTCGGTTTAGGGTACGGTTTAGGATTAGGGTACGCGTTAGTGTTAGGGTAGGGGTTAGGGTTAGGGTACACGATAGCGTGAGGTTAGTTATTCAACCTATCCCACTCTCTAGATACCCCTTAGCACGTAAAGGAATATTATTTGGGGGTCCAGCCATGGAGAAGAGTTTAGACACTAGGAGAAGATAAGGAACACACCCATTATCAAGAAATCACATTAGGATTCTCTTTTTAACCTGTTCCTTAAAACACTAGTGCTTAGGAAATCTATTGGAGGCAGAAGCAGTCAAGGGAAGCGTAGGGTTAGGGTTAGGGTTAGGGTGAGGGTTAGGGTACGGCTTAGGGTACGGGTTCGGGGAGGGGTTCGGGTAGGGCGTAGGGTATGGGTTAGGGTTAGGGTTAGGGTTAGTGTTAGGGTTAGGGCTCGGTTTAGGGTATGGGTTAGGATTAGGGTACGCGTTAGGGTTAGGGTAGGGGTTAGGGTTAGGGTACGCGATAGGGTGAGGTTAGTTATTAAACCTATCCCACTCTCTAGATACCCCTTAGCACGTAAAGGAATATTATTTAGGCGTCCAGCCATGGAGAAGAGTTTAGACACTAGGAGAAGATAAGGAACACAGCCATTATCAAGAAATCACATTAGGATTCTCTTTTTAACCTGTTCCTTAAAACACTAGTGCTTAGGAAATCTATTGGAGGCAGAAGCAGTCAAGGGAAGCGTAGGGTTATGGTTAGGGTTAGGGTGAGGGTTAGGGTACGGCTTAGGGTACGGGTTCGGGGAGGGGTTCGGGTAGGGCGTAGGGTATGGGTTAGGGTTAGGGTTAGGGCTAGTGTTAGGGTTAGGGCTCGGTTTAGGGTACGGGTTAGGATTAGGGTACGTGTTAGTGTTAGGGTAGGGGTTAGGGTTAGGGTACACGATAGCGTGAGGTTAGTTATTAAACCTATCCCACTCTCTAGATACCCCTTAGCACGTAAAGGAATATTATTTGGGGGTCCAGCCATGGAGAAGAGTTTAGACACTAGGAGAAGATAAGGAACACACCCATTATCAAGAAATCACATTAGGATTCTCTTTTTAACCTGTTCCTTAAAACACTAGTGCTTAGGAAATCTATTGGAGGCAGAAGCAGTCAAGGGAAGCGTAGGTTTAGGGTTAGGGTTAGGGTGAGGGTTAGGGTACGGGTTCGGGGAGGGGTTCGAGTAGGGCGTAGGGTATGGGTTAGGGTTAGGGTTAGGGCTAGTGTTAGGGTTAGGGCTCGGTTTAGCGTACGGGTTAGGATAAGGGTACGCGTTAGGGTTAGGGTAGGGGTTAGGGTTAGGGTACGCGTTAGGGTGAGGGTAGTTATTAAACCTATCCCACTCTCTAGATACCCCTTAGCACGTAAAGGAATATTATTTGGGGGTCCAGCCATGGAGAAGAGTTTAGACACGAGGAGAAGATAAGGAACACACCCATTATCAAGAAATCACATTAGGATTCTCTTTTTAACCTGTTCCTTAAAACACTAGTGCTTAGGAAATCTATTGGAGGCAGAAGCAGTCAAGGGTAGCTTAGGGTTAGGGTTAGGGTTAGGGTGACGGTTAGGGTACGGCTTAGGGTACGGGTTCGGGGAGGGGTTCGGGTAGGGTGTAGGTTATGGGTTAGGGTTAGGGTTAGGGTTAGTGTTAGGGTTAGGGCTGTTTAGGGTACGGGTTAGGATTAGGGTATGCGTTAGGGTTAGGGTAGGGGTTAGGGTTAGGGTACGTGTTAGGGTGAGGGTAGTTATTAAACCTCTCGCTCTCTCTAGATACCCCTTAGCACGTAAAGGAATATTATTTGGGGGTCCAGCCATGGAGAAGAGTTTAGACACTAGGAGAAGATAAGGAACACACCCATTATGACGAAATCACATTAGGATTCTCTTTTTAACCTGTTCCTTAAAACACTAGTGCTTAGGAAATCTATTGGAGGCAGAAGCAGTCAAGGGTAGCTTAGGGTTAGGGATAGGGTTAGGGTGAGGGTTAGGGAATGGCTTAGGGTACGGGTTCGGGGAGGGGTTCGGGTAGGGCGTAGGGTATGGGTTAGGGTTAGGGTTAGGGTTAGTGTTAGGGTTAGGGCTCGGTTTAGGGTACGGGTTAGGATTAGGGTACGCGTTAGTGTTAGGTTAGGGGTTAGGGTTAGTGTACGCAATAGGTTGAGGTTAGTTATTAAACCTATAACACTCTCTAGATACCCCTTAGCACGTAAAGGAATATTATTTGGGGTTCCAGCCATGGAGAAGAGTTTAGACACTAGGAGAAGATAAGGAACACACCCATTATCAAGAAATCACATTAGGATTCTCTTTTTAACCTGTTCCTTAAAACACTAGTGCTTAGGAAATCTATTGGAGGCAGAAGCAGTCAAGGGTAGCTTAGGGTTAGGGTTAGGGTTAGGGTGAGGGTTAGGGTACGGCTTAGGGTACGGTTTCGGGGAGGGGATCGGGTAGGGCGTAGGGTATGGGTTAGGGTTAGGGTTATGGTTATTGTTAGGGTTAGGGCTCGGTTTAGGGTACGGGTTAGGATTAGGGTACGCGTTAGGGTTAGGGTAGGGGTTAGGGTTAGGGTACGCTTTAGGGTGAGGGTAGTTATTAAACCTCTCGCTCTCTCTAGATACCCCTTAGCACGTAAAGGAATATTATTTGGGGGTCCAGCCATGGAGAAGAGTTTAGACACTAGGAGAAGATAAGGAACACACCCATTATGACGAAATCACATTAGGATTCTCTTTTTAACCTGTTCCTTAAAACACTAGTGCTTAGGGAATCTATTGGAGGCAGAAGCAGTCAAGGGAAGCGTAGTGTTAGGGTTAGGGTTAGGGTGAGGGTTAGGGTATGGCTTAGGGTACGGGTTCGGGGAGGGTTTCGGGTAGGGCGTAGGGTATGGGTTAGGGTTAGGGTTAGGGCTAGTGTTAGGGTTAGGGCTCGGTTTAGGGTACGGGTTAGGATTATGGTACGCGTTAGTGTTAGGGTAGGGGTTAGGGTTAGGGTACACGATAGCGTGAGGTTAGTTATTCAACCTATCCCACTCTCTAGATACCCCTTAGCACGTAAAGGAATATTATTTGGGGGTCCAGCCATGGAGAAGAGTTTAGACACTAGGAGAAGATAAGGAACACACCCATTATCAAGAAATCACATTAGGATTCTCTTTTTAACCTGTTCCTTAAAACACTAGTGCTTAGGAAATCTATTGGAGGCAGAAGCAGTCAAGGGAAGCGTAGGGTTAGGGTTAGGGTTAGGGTGAGGGTTAGGGTACGGGTTCGGGGAGGGGTTCGAGTAGGGCGTAGGGTATGGGTTAGGGTTAGGGTTAGGGCTAGTGTTAGGGTTAGGGCTCGGTTTAGGGTACGGGTTAGGATTAGGGTACGCGTTAGGGTTAGGGTAGGGGTTAGGGTTAGGGTACGCGTTAGGGTGAGGGTAGTTATTAAACCTATCCCACTCCCTAGATACCCCTTAGCACGTAAAGGAATATTATTTGGGGGTCCAGCCATGGAGAAGAGTTTACACACGAGGAGAAGATAAGGAACACACCCATTATCAAGAAATCACATTAGGATTCTCTTTTTAACCTGTTCCTTAAAACACTAGTGCTTAGGAAATCTAATGGAGGCAGAAGCAGTCAAGGGTAGCTTAGGGTTAGGGTTAGGGTTAGGGTGACGGTTAGGGTACGGCTTAGGGTACGGGTTCGGGGAGGGGTTCGGGTAGGGCGTAGGGTATGGGTTAGGGTTAGGGTTAGGGCTAGTGTTAGGGTTAGGGCTCGGTTTAGGGTACGGGTTAGGATTAGGGTACGCGATAGTGTTAGGGTAGGGGTTAGGGTTAGGGTACACGATAGCGTGAGGTTAGTTATTAAACCTATCCCACTTTCTAGATACCCCTTAGCACGTAAAGGAATATTATTTGGGGGTCCAGCCATGGAGAAGAGTTTAGACACTAGGAGAAGATAAGGAACACACCCATTATCAAGAAATCACATTAGGATTCTCTTTTTAACCTGTTCCTTAAAACACTAGTGCTTAGGAAATCTATCGGAGGCAGAAGCAGTCAAGGGAAGCGTAGGGTTAGGGTTAGGGTTAGGGTGAGGGTTAGGGTACGGCTTAGGGTACGGGTTCGGGGAGGGGTTCGGGTAGGGCGTAGGGTATGGGTTAGGGTTAGGGTTAGGGCTAGTGTTAGGGTTAGGGCTCGGTTTAGGGTACGGTTTAGGATTAGGGTACGCGTTAGGGTTAGGGTAGGGGTTAGGGTTAGGGTACGCGTTAGGGTGAGGGTAGTTATTAAACCTATCCCACTCTCTAGATACCCCTTAGCACGTAAAGGAATATTATTTGGGGGTCCAGCCATGGAGAAGAGTTTAGACACGAGGAGAAGATAAGGAACACACCCATTATCAAGAAATCACATTAGGATTCTCTTTTTAACCTGTTCCTTAAAACACTAGTGCTTAGGAAATCTATTGGAGGCAGAAGCAGTCAAGGGTAGCTTAGGGTTAGGGTTAGGGTTAGGGTGACGGTTAGGGTACGGCTTAGGGTACGAGTTCGGGGAGGGGTTCGGGTAGGGTGTAGGGTATGGGTTAGGGTTAGGGTTAGTGTTAGGGTTAGGGCTGGGTTTAGGGTACGGGTTAGGATTAGGGTACGCGTTAGGGTTAGTGTATGCGTTAGGGTGAGGGTAGTTATTAAACCTATCCCACTCTCTAGATACCCCTTAGCACGTACAGGAATATTATTGGGGGTCCAGCCATGGAGAAGAGTTTAGACACTAGGAGAAGATAAGGAACACACCCATTATCACGAAATCACATTAGGATTCTCTTTTTAACCTGTTCCTTAAAACACTAGTGCTTAGGAAATCTATTGGAGGCAGAAGCAGTCAAGGGTAGCTTAGGGTTAGGGTTAGGGTTAGGGTGAGGGTTAGGGTATGGCTTAGGGTACGGGTTCGGGGAGGGGTTCGGGTAGGGCGTAGGGTATGGGTTAGGGTTAGGGTTAGAGTTAGTGTTAGGGTTAGGGCTCGGTTTAGGGTACGGGTTAGGATTAGGGTACGCGTTAGTGTTAGGGTAGTGGTTAGGGTTAGGGTACGCTTTAGGGTGAGGGTAGTTATTAAACCTATCCCACTCTCTAGATACCCCTTAGCACGTAAAGGAATATTATTTGGGTGTCCAGCCATGGAGAAGAGTTTAGACACTAGGAGAAGATAAGGAACACACCCATTATCAAGAAATCACAATATGATTCTCTTTTTAAACTGTTCCTTAAAACACTAGTGCTTAGGAAATCTATTGGAGGCAGAAGCCGTCAAGGGTAGCTTAGGGTTAGGGTTAGGGTTAGGGTGAGGGTTAGGGTACGGCTTAGGGTACGGGTTCGGGGAGGGGTTCGGGTAGGGCGTAGGCTATGGGTTAGGGTTAGGGTTAGGGTTATTGTTAGGGTTAGGGCTCGGTTTAGGGTACGGGTTAGGATTAGGGTACGCGTTAGGTTTAGTGTACGCGTTAGGGTGAGGGTAGTTATTAAACCTATCCCACTCTCTAGATACCCCTTAGCACGTACAGGAATATTATTGGGGGTCCAGCCATGGAGAAGAGTTTAGACACTAGGAGAAGAATAGGAACACACCCATTATCACGAAATCACATTAGGATTCTCTTTTTAACCTGTTCCTTAAAACACTAGTGCTTAGGAAATCTATTGGAGGCAGAAGCAGTCAAGGGTAGCTTAGGGTTAGGGTTAGGGTTAGGGTGAGGGTTAGGGTATGGCTTAGGGTACGGGTTCGGGTAGGGGTTCGGGTAGGGCGTAGGGTATGGGTTAGGGTTAGAGTTAGGGTTAGTGTTAGGGTTAGGGCTCGGTTTAGGGTACGGGTTAGGATTGGGGTACGCGTTAGGGTTAGGGTAGGGGTTAGGGTTAGGGTACGCGTTAGGGTGGGGGTATTTATTAAACCTATCACACTCTCTAGATACCCCTTATCACGTAAAGGAATATTATTTGGGCGTCCAGCCTTGGAGAAGAGTTTAGACACGAGGAGAATATAAGGACCACACCCATTATCAAGAAATCACATTAGGATTCTCTTTTTAACCTGTTCCTTAAAACACTAGTGCTTAGGAAATCTATTGGAGGCAGAAGCAGTCAAGGGTAGCTTAGGGTTAGGGTTAGGGTGAGGATTAGGGTATGGCTTAGGGTACGGGTTCGGGGAGGGGTTCGGGTAGGGCGTAGGGTATGGGTTAGGATTAGGGTTAGGGTTAGTGTTAGGGTTAGGGCTCGGTTTAGGGTACGGGTTAGGATTAGGGTACGCGTTAGGGTTAGGGTAGGGGTTAGGGTTAGGGTACGCGTTAGGGTGGGGGTAGTTATTAAACCTATCACACTCTCTAGATACCCCTTAGCACGTAAAGGAATATTATTTGGGGGTCCAGCCATGGAGAAGAGTTTAGACACGAGGAGAAGATAAGGAACACACCCATTATCAAGAAATCACATTAGGATTCTCTTTTTAACATGTTCCTTAAAACACTAGTGCTTAGGAAATCTATTGGAGGCAGAAGCCGTCAAGGGTAGCTTAGGGTTAGGGTTAGGGTTAGGTTTAGGGTGAGGGTTAGGGTACGGCTTAGTGCATGGGTTCGGGGAGGGGTTCGGGTAGGGCGTAGGGTATGGGTTAGGGTTAGGGTTAGGGTTACTGTTAGGGTTAGGGCTGGGTTTAGGGTACGGGTTAGGATTAGGGTACGCGTTAGGGTTAGTGTACGCGTTAGGGTGAGGGTAGTTATTAAACCTATCCCACTCTCTAGATACCCCTTAGCACGTACAGGCATATTATTGGGGGTCCAGCCATGGAGAAGAGTTTAGACACTAGGAGAAGATAAGGAACACACCCATTATCACGAAATCACATTAGGATTCTCTTTTTAACCTGTTCCTTAAAACACTAGTGCTTAGGAAATCTATTGGAGGCAGAAGCAGTCAAGGGTAGCTTAGGGTTAGGGTTAGGATTAGGGTGAGGGTTAGGGTATGGCTTAGGGTACGGGTTCGGGGAGGGGTTCGGGTAGGGCGTAGGGTATGGGTTAGGGTTAGGGTTAGAGTTAGTGTTAGGGTTAGGGCTCGGTTTAGGGTACGGGTTAGGATTATGGTACGCGTTAGTGTTAGGGTAGTGGTTAGGGTTAGGGTACGCTTTAGGGTGAGGGTAGTTATTAAACCTATCCCACTCTCTAGATACCCCTTAGCACGTAAAGGAATATTATTTGGGGGTCCAGCCATGGGGAAGAGTTTAGACACTAGGAGAAAATAAGGAACACACCCATTATCAAGAAATCACAATATGATTCTCTTTTTAAACTGTTCCTTAAAACACTAGTGCTTAGGAAATTTATTGGAGGCAGAAGCAGTCAAGGGTAGCTTAGGGTTAGGGTTAGGGTTAGGGTGAGGGTTAGGGTACGGCTTACGATACGGGTTCGGGGAGGGGTTCGGGTAGGGCGTAGGGTATGGGTTAGGGTTAGGGTTAGGGCTAGTGTTAGGGTTTGGGCTCGGTTTAGGGTACGGGTTAGGATTAGGGTATGCGTTAGGGTTAGGGTAGGGGTTAGGGTTAGGGTACGCGTTAGGGTGAGGGTAGTTATTAAACCTATCACACTCTCTACATACCCCTTAGCACATAAAGGAATATTATTTGGGGGTCCAGCCATGGAGAAGAGTTTAGACACGAGGAGAAGATAAGGAACACACCCATTATCAAGAAATCACATTAGGATTCTCTGTTTAACATGTTCCTTAAAACACTAGTGCTTAGGAAATCTATTGGAGGCAGAAGCCGTCAAGGGTAGCTTAGGGTTAGGGTTAGGGTTAGGGTGAGGGTTAGGGTACGGCTCAGGGCACGGGTTCGGGGAGGGGTTCGGGTAGGGCGTAGGGTATGGGTTAGGGTTAGGGTTAGGGTTAGTGTTAGGGTTAGGGCTCGGTTTAGGGTACGGGTTAGGATTAGGGTACGCGTTAGGGTTAGGGTAGGTGTTAGGGTTAGGGTACGCATTAGGGTGAGGGTAGTTATTAAACCTATCCCACTCTCTAGATACCCCCTAGCACGTAAAGGAATATTATTTGGGGGTCCAGCCATGGAGAAGAGTTTAGACACTAGGAGAAGATAAGGAACACACCCATTATCAAGAAATCACATTAGGATTCTCTTTTTAACCAGTTCCTTAAAACACTAGTGCTTAGGAAATCTATTGGAGGCAGAAGCCGTCAAGGGTAGCTTAGTGTTAGGATTAGGGTTAGGGTGAGGGTTAGGGTACGGCTTACGATACGGGTTCGGGGAGGGGTTCGGGTAGGGCGTATGGTATGGGTTAGGGTTAGGGTTAGGGCTAGTGTTAGGGTTTGGGCTCGGTTTAGGGTACGGGTTAGGATTAGGGTATGCGTTAGGGTTAGGGTAGGGGTTAGGGTTAGGGTACGCGTTATGGTGAGGGTAGTTATTAAACCTATCACACTCTCTAGATACCCCTTAGCACATAAAGGAATATTATTTGGGGGTCCAGCCATGGAGAAGAGTTTAGACACGAGGAGAATATAAGGAACACACCCATTATCAAGAAATCACATTAGGATTCTCTTTTTAACATGTTCCTTAAAACACTAGTGCTTAGGAAATCTATTGGAGGCAGAAGCCGTCAAGGGTAGCTTAGGGTTAGGGTTAGGGTTAGGGTGAGGGTTAGGGTACGGCTTAGGGCACGGGTTCGGGGAGGGGTTCGGGTAGGGCGTAGGGTATGGGTTAGGGTTAGGGTTAGGGTTAGTGTTAGGGTTAGGGCTCGGTTTAGGGTACGGGTTAGGATTAGGGTACGCGTTAGGGTTAGTGTACGCGTTAGGGTGAGGGTAGTTATTAAACCTATCTCACTCTCTAGATACCCCTTAGCACGTACAGGAATATTATTGGGGGTCCAGCCATGGAGAAGAGTTTAGACACTAGGAGAAGATAAGGAACACACCCATTATCACGAAATCACATTAGGATTCTCTTTTTAACCTGTTCCTTAAAACACTAGTGCTTAGGAAATCTATTGGAGGCAGAAGCAGTCAAGGGTAGCTTAGGGTTAGGGTTAGGGTTAGGGTGAGGGTTAGGGTATGGCTTAGGGTACGGGTTCGGGGAGGGGTTCGGGTAGGGCGTAGGGTATGGGTTAGGGTTAGGGTTAGGGTTAGTGTTAGGGTTAGGGCTCGGTTTAGGGTACGGGTTAGGATTAGGGTACGCGTTAGGGTTAGGGTAGGGGTTAGGGTTAGGGTACGCGTTAGGGTGGGGGTAGTTATCAAACCTATCACACTCTCTAGATACCCCTTAGCACGTAAAGGAATATTATTTGGGGGTCCAGCCATGGAGAAGAGTTTAGACACGAGGAGAAGATAAGGAACACACCCATTATCAAGAAATCACAGTAGGATTCTCTTTTTAACCAGTTCCTTAAAACACTAGTGCTTAGGAAATCTATTGGAGGCAGAAGCCGTCAAGGGTAGCTTAGGGTTATGGTTAGGGTGAGGGTTAGGGTACGGCTTACGATACGGGTTCGGGGAGGGGTTCGGGTAGGGCGTAGGGTATGGGTTAGGGTTAGGGTTAGGGCTAGTGTTAGGGTTAGGGCTCGGTTTAGGGTACGGGTTAGGATTAGGGTATGCGTTAGGGTTAGGGTAGGGGTTAGGGTTAGGGTACGCGTTAGGGTGAGGGTAGTTATTAAACCTATCCCACTCTCTAGATACCCTTTAGCACGTAAAGGAATATTATTTGGGGGTCCAGCCATGGAGAAGAGTTTAGACACGAGGAGAAGATAAGGAACACACCCATTATCAAGAAATCACATTAGGATTCTCTTTTTAACATGTTCCTTAAAACACTAGTGCTTAGGAAATCTATTGGAGGCAGAAGCCGTCAAGGGTAGCTTAGGGTTAGGGTTAGGGTTAGGGTGAGGGTTAGGGTACGGCTTAGGGCACGGGTTCGGGGAGGGGTTCGGGTAGGGCGTAGGGTATGGGTTAGGGTTAGGGTTAGGGTTAGTGTTAGGGTTAGGGCTCGGTTTAGGGTACGGGTTAGGATTAGGGTACGCGTTAGGGTTAGTGTACGCGTTAGGGTGAGGGTAGTTATTAAACCTATCTCACTCTCTAGATACCCCTTAGCACGTACAGGAATATTATTGGGGGTCCAGCCATGGAGAAGAGTTTAGACACTAGGAGAAGATAAGGAACACACCCATTATCACGAAATCACATTAGGATTCTCTTTTTAACCTGTTCCTTAAAACACTAGTGCTTAGGAAATCTATTGGAGGCAGAAGCAGTCAAGGGTAGCTTAGGGTTAGGGTTAGGGTTAGGGTGAGGGTTAGGGTATGGCTTAGGGTACGGGTTCGGGGAGGGGTTCGGGTAGTGCGTAGGGTATGGGTTAGGGTTAGGGTTAGGGTTAGTGTTAGGGTTAGGGCTCGGTTTAGGGTACGGGTTAGGATTAGGGTACGCGTCAGGGTTAGGGTAGGGGTTAGGGTTAGGGTACGCGTTAGGGTGGGGGTAGTTATTAAACCTATCACACTCTCTAGATACCCCTTAGCACGTAAAGGAATATTATTTGGGAGTCCAGCCATGGAGAAGAGTTTAGACACTAGGAGAAGATAAGGAACACACCCATTATCACGAAATCACATTAGGATTCTCTTTTTAACCTGTTCCTTAAAACACTAGTGCTTAGGAAATCTATTGGAGGCAGAAGCAGTCAAGGGTAGCTTAGGGTTAGGGTTTGGGTTAGGGTGAGGGCTAGGGTATGGCTTAGGGTACGGGTTCGGGGAGGGGTTCGGGTAGGGCGTAGGGTATGGGTTAGGATTAGGGTTAGGGTTAGTGTTAGGGTTAGGGCTCGGTTTAGGGTACGGGTTAGGATTAGGGTACGCGTTAGGGTTAGGGTAGGGGATAGGGTTAGGGTACGCGTTAGGGTGGGGGTAGTTATTAAACCTATCACACTCTCTAGATACCCCTTAGCACGTAAAGGAATATTATTTGGGGCTCCAGCCATGGAGAAGAGTTTAGACACGAGGAGAAGATAAGGAACACACCCATTATCAAGAAATCACATTAGGATTCTCTTTTTAAGCAGTTCCTTAAAACACTAGTGCTTAGGAAATCTATTGGAGGCAGAAGCCGTCAAGGGTAGCTTAGGGTTAGGGTTAGGGTTAGGGTGAGGGTTAGGGTACGGCTTACGATAAGGGTTCGGGGAGGGGTTCGGGTAGGGCGTAGGGTATGGGTTAGGGTTAGGGTTAGGGCTAGTGTTAGGGTTAGGGCTCGGTTTAGGGTACGGGTTAGGATTAGGGTATGCGTTAGGGTTAGGGTAGGGGTTAGGGTTAGGGTACGCGTTAGGGTGAGGGTAGTTATTAAACCTATCCCACTCTCTAGATACCCCTTAGCACGTAAAGGAATATTATTTGGGGGTCCAGCCATGGAGAAGAGTTTAGACACGAGGAGAAGATAAGGAACACACCCATTATCAATAAATCACATTAGGATTCTCTTTTTAAACTGTTCCTTAAATCACTAGTGCTTAGGAAATCTTTTGGAGGCAGAAGCCGTCAAGGGTAGCTTAGGGTTAGGGTTACGGTTAGGGTGAGGGTTAGGGTACGGTTTAGGGTACGGGTTCAGGGAGGGGTTCAGGTAGGGCGTAGGGTATGGGTTAGGGTTAGGGTTAGAGTTAGTGTTAGGGTTAGGGCTCGGTTTAGGGTATGGGTTAGGATTAGGGTACGCGTTAGGGTTAGGGTAGGGTTTAGGGTTAGGGTACGCGTTAGGGTGAGGGTAGTTATTAAACCTATCCCACTCTCTAGATACCCCTTAGCACGTAAAGGAATATTATTTGGGAGTCCAGCCAAGGAGAAGAGTTTAGACACTAGGAGAAGATAAGGAACGCACCCATTATCACGAAATCACATTAGGATTCTCTTTTTAACCTGTTCCTTAAAACACTAGTGCTTAGGAAATCTATTGGAGGCAGAAGCAGTCAAGGGTAGCTTAGGGTTAGGGTTTGGGTTAGGGTGAGGGCTAGGGTATGGCTTAGGGTACGGGTTCGGGGAGGGGTTCGGGTAGGGCGTAAGGTATGGGTTAGGGTTAGGGTTAGGGTTAGTGTTAGGGTTAGGGCTCGGTTTAGGGTACGGGTTAGGATTAGGGTACACGTTAGGGTTAGGGTAGGGGTTAGGGTTAGGGTACGCGATAGGGTGAGGGTAGTTATTAAACCTATCACACTCTCTAGATACCCCTTAGCACATAAAGGAATATTATTTGGGGGTCCGGCCATGGAGAAGAGTTTAGACACGAGGAGAAGATAAGGAACACACCCATTATCAAGAAATCACATTAGGATTCTCTTTTTAACATGTTCCTTAAAACACTAGTGCTTAGGAAATCTATTGGAGGCAGAAGCCGTCAAGGGTAGCTTAGGGTTAGGGTTAGGGTTAGGGTGAGGGTTAGGGTACGGCTTAGGGCACGGGTTCGGGGAGGGGTTCGGGTAGGGCGTAGGGTATGGGTTAGGGTTAGGGTTAGGCATAGTGTTAGGGTTAGGGGTCGGTTTAGTGTACGGGTTAGGATTAGGGTACGCGTTATTGTTAGGGTAGGTGTTAGGGTTAGGGTACGCGATAGGGTGAGGTTAGTTATTAAACCTATCCCACTCTCTAGATACCCCTTAGCACGTACAGGAATATTATTGGGGGTCCAGCCATGGAGAAGAGTTTAGACACTAGGAGAAGATAAGGAACACACCCATTATCACGAAATCACATTAGGATTCTCTTTTTAACCTGTTCCTTAAAACACTAGTGCTTAGGAAATCTATTGGAGGCAGAAGCAGTCAAGGGTAGCTTAGGGTTAGGGTTAGGGTTAGGGTGAGGGTTAGGGTATGGCTTAGGGTACAGGTTCGGGGAGGGGTTCGGGTAGGGCGTAGGGTATGGGTTAGGGTTAGGGTTAGGGTTAGTGTTAGGGTTAGGGCTCGGTTTAGGGTACGGGTTAGGATTAGGGTACGCGTTAGGGTTAGGGTAGGGATTAGGGTTAGGGAACGCGTTAGGGTGGGGGTATTTATTAAACCTATCACACTCTCTAGATACCCCTTATCACGTAAAGGAATATTATTTGGGGGTCCAGCCTTGGAGAAGAGTTTAGACACGAGGAGAATATAAGGAACACACCCATTATCAAGAAATCACATTAGGATTCTGTTTTTAACCTGTTCCTTAAAACACTAGTGCTTAGGAAATCTATTGGAGGCAGAAGCAGTCAAGGGTAGCTTAGGGTTAGGGTTAGGATTAGGGTGAGGGTTAGGGTATGGCTTAGGGTACAGGTTCGGGGAGGGGTTCGGGTAGGGCGTAGGGTATGGGTTAGGATTAGGGTTAGGGTTAGTGTTAGGGTTAGGGCTCGGTTTAGGGTACGGGTTAGGATTAGGGTACGCGTTAGGGTTAGGGTAGGGGTTAGGGTTAGGGTACGCGTTAGGGTGGGGGTAGTTATTAAACCTATCACACTCTCTAGATACCCCTTAGCACGTAAAGGAATATTATTTGGGGGTCCAGCCATGGAGAAGAGTTTAGACACGAGGAGAAGATAAGGAACACACCCATTATCAAGAAATCACATTAGGATTCTCTTTTTAACCAGTTCCTTAAAACACTAGTGCTTAGGAAATCTATTGGAGGCAGAAGCCGTCAAGGGTAGCTTAGGGTTATGGTTAGGGTGAGGGTTAGGGTACGGCTTACGATACGGGTTCGGGGAGGGGTTCGGGTAGGGCGTAGGGTATGGGTTAGGGTTAGGGTTAGGGCTAGTGTTAGGGTTTGGGCTCGGTTTAGGGTACGGGTTAGGATTAGGGTATGCGTTAGGGTTAGGGTAGGGGTTAGGGTTAGGGTACGCGTTATGGTGAGGGTAGTTATTAAACCTATCACACTCTCTAGATACCCCTTAGCACATAAAGGAATATTATTTGGGGGTCCAGCCATGGAGAAGAGTTTAGACACGAGGAGAAGATAAGGAACACACCCATTATCAAGAAATCACATTAGGATTCTCTTTTTAACATGTTCCTTAAAACACTAGTGCTTAGGAAATCTATTGGAGGCAGAAGCCGTCAAGGGTAGCTTAGGGTTAGGGTTAGGGTTAGGGTGAGGGTTAGGGTACGGCTTAGGGCACGGGTTCAGGGAGGGGTTCGGGTACGGCGTAGGGTATGGGTTAGGGTTAGGGTTAGGGTTAGTGTTAGGGTTAGGGCTCGGTTTAGGGTACGGGTTAGGATTAGGGTACGCGTTAGGGTTAGTGTACGCGTTAGGGTGAGGGTAGTTATTAAACCTATCTCACTCTCTAGATACCCCTTAGCACGTACAGGAATATTATTGGGGGTCCAGCCATGGAGAAGAGTTTAGACACTAGGAGAAGATAAGGAACACACCCATTATCACGAAATCACATTAGGATTCTCTTTTTAACCTGTTCCTTAAAACACTAGTGCTTAGGAAATCTATTGGAGGCAGAAGCAGTCAAGGGTAGCTTAGGGTTAGGGTTTGGGTTAGGGTGAGGGCTAGGGTATGGCTTAGGGTACGGGTTCGGGGAGGGGTTCGGGTAGGGCGTAGGGTATGGGTTAGGATTAGGGTTAGGGTTAGTGTTAGGGTTAGGGCTCGGTTTAGGGTACGGGTTAGGATTAGGGTACGCGTTAGGGTTAGGGTAGGGGTTAGGGTTAGGGTACGCGTTAGGGTGGGGGTAGTTATTAAACCTATCACACTCTCTAGATACCCCTTAGCACGTAAAGGAATATTATTTGGGGCTCCAGCCATGGAGAAGAGTTTAGACACGAGGAGAAGATAAGGAACACACCCATTATCAAGAAATCACATTAGGATTCTCTTTTTAACCAGTTCCTTAAAACACTAGTGCTTAGGAAATCTATTGGAGGCAGAAGCCGTCAAGGGTAGCTTAGGGTTAGGGTTAGGGTTAGGGTGAGGGTTAGGGTACGGCTTACGATAAGGGTTCGGGGAGGGGTTCGGGTAGGGCGTAGGGTATGGGTTAGGGTTAGGGTTAGGGCTAGTGTTAGGGTTAGGGCTCGGTTTAGGGTACGGGTTAGGATTAGGGTATGCGTTAGGGTTAGGGTAGGGGTTAGGGTTAGGGTACGCGTTAGGGTGAGGGTAGTTATTAAACCTATCCCACTCTCTAGATACCCCTTAGCACGTAAAGGAATATTATTTGGGGGTCCAGCCATGGAGAAGAGTTTAGACACGAGGAGAAGATAAGGAACACACCCATTATCAATAAATCACATTAGGATTCTCTTTTTAACCAGTTCCTTAAAACACTAGTGCTTAGGAAATCTATTGGAGGCAGAAGCCGTCAAGGGTAGCTTAGGGTTATGGTTAGGGTGAGGGTTAGGGTACGGCTTACGATACGGGTTCGGGGAGGGGTTCGGGTAGGGCGTAGGGTATGGGTTAGGGTTAGGGTTAGGGTTAGTGTTAGGGTTAGGGCTCGGTTTAGGGTACGGGTTAGGATTAGGGTACGCGTTAGGGTTAGGGTAGGGATTAGGGTTAGGGAACGCGTTAGGGTGGGGGTATTTATTAAACCTATCACACTCTCTAGATACCCCTTATCACGTAAAGGAATATTATTTGGGGGTCCAGCCTTGGAGAAGAGATTAGACACGAGGAGAATATAAGGAACACACCCATTATCAAGAAATCACATTAGGATTCTGTTTTTAACCTGTTCCTTAAAACACTAGTGCTTAGGAAATCTATTGGAGGCAGAAGCAGTCAAGGGTAGCTTAGGGTTAGGGTTAGGATTAGGGTGAGGGTTAGGGTATGGCTTAGGGTACAGGTTCGGGGAGGGGTTCGGGTAGGGCGTAGGGTATGGGTTAGGATTAGGGTTAGGGTTAGTGTTAGGGTTAGGGCTCGGTTTAGGGTACGGGTTAGGATTAGGGTACGCGTTAGGGTTAGGGTAGGGGTTAGGGTTAGGGTACGCGTTAGGGTGGGGGTAGTTATCAAACCTATCACACTCTCTAGATACCCCTTAGCACGTAAAGGAATATTATTTGGGGGTCCAGCCATTGAGAAGAGTTTAGACACGAGGAGAAGATAAGGAACACACCCATTATCAAGAAATCACATTAGGATTCTCTTTTTAACCAGTTCCTTAAAACACTAGTGCTTAGGAAATCTATTGGAGGCAGAAGCCGTCAAGGGTAGCTTAGGGTTATGGTTAGGGTGAGGGTTAGGGTACGGCTTACGATACGGGTTCGGGGAGGGGTTCGGGTAGGGCGTAGGGTATGGGTTAGGGTTAGGGTTAGGGCTAGTGTTAGGGTTAGGGCTCGGTTTAGGGTACGGGTTAGGATTAGGGTATGCGTTAGGGTTAGGGTAGGGGTTAGGGTTAGGGTACGCGTTAGGGTGAGGGTAGTTATTAAACCTATCCCACTCTCTAGATACCCCTTAGCACGTAAAGGAATATTATTTGGGGGTCCAGCCATGGAGAAGAGTTTAGACACGAGGAGAAGATAAGGAACACACCCATTATCAAGAAATCACATTAGGATTCTCTTTTTAACATGTTCCTTAAAACACTAGTGCTTAGGAAATCTATTGGAGGCAGAAGCCGTCAAGGGTAGCTTAGGGTTAGGGTTAGGGTTAGGGTGAGGGTTAGGGTACGGCTTAGGGCACGGGTTCGGGGAGGGGTTCGGGTAGGGCGTAGGGTATGGGTTAGGGTTAGGGTTAGGGTTAGTGTTAGGGTTAGGGCTCGGTTTAGGGTACGGGTTAGGATTAGGGTACGCGTTAGGGTTAGTGTACGCGTTAGGGTGAGGGTAGTTATTAAACCTATCTCACTCTCTAGATACCCCTTAGCACGTACAGGAATATTATTGGGGGTCCAGCCATGGAGAAGAGTTTAGACACTAGGAGAAGATAAGGAACACACCCATTATCACGAAATCACATTAGGATTCTCTTTTTAACCTGTTCCTTAAAACACTAGTGCTTAGGAAATCTATTGGAGGCAGAAGCAGTCAAGGGTAGCTTAGGGTTAGGGTTAGGGTTAGGGTGAGGGTTAGGGTATGGCTTAGGGTACGGGTTCGGGGAGGGGTTCGGGTAGTGCGTAGGGTATGGGTTAGGGTTAGGGTTAGGGTTAGTGTTAGGGTTAGGGCTCGGTTTAGGGTACGGGTTAGGATTAGGGTACGCGTTAGGGTTAGGGTAGGGGTTAGGGTTAGGGTACGCGTTAGGGTGGGGGTAGTTATTAAACCTATCACACTCTCTAGATACCCCTTAGCACGTAAAGGAATATTATTTGGGAGTCCAGCCATGGAGAAGAGTTTAGACACTAGGAGAAGATAAGGAACACACCCATTATCACGAAATCACATTAGGATTCTCTTTTTAACCTGTTCCTTAAAACACTAGTGCTTAGGAAATCTATTGGAGGCAGAAGCAGTCAAGGGTAGCTTAGGGTTAGGGTTTGGGTTAGGGTGAGGGCTAGGGTATGGCTTAGGGTACGGGTTCGGGGAGGGGTTCGGGTAGGGCGTAGGGTATGGGTTAGGATTAGGGTTAGGGTTAGTGTTATGGTTAGGGCTCGGTTTAGGGTACGGGTTAGGATTAGGGTACGCGTTAGGGTTAGGGTAGGGGTTAGGGTTAGGGTACGCGTTAGGGTGGGGGTAGTTATTAAACCTATCACACTCTCTAGATACCCCTTAGCACGTAAAGGAATATTATTTGGGGCTCCAGCCATGGAGAAGAGTTTAGACACGAGGAGAAGATAAGGAACACACCCATTATCAAGAAATCACATTAGGATTCTCTTTTTAACCAGTTCCTTAAAACACTAGTGCTTAGGAAATCTATTGGAGGCAGAAGCCGTCAAGGGTAGCTTAGGGTTAGGGTTAGGGTTAGGGTGAGGGTTAGGGTACGGCTTACGATAAGGGTTCGGGGAGGGGTTCGGGTAGGGCGTAGGGTATGGGTTAGGGTTAGGGTTAGGGCTAGTGTTAGGGTTAGGGCTCGGTTTAGGGTACGGGTTAGGATTAGGGTATGCGTTAGGGTTAGGGTAGGGGTTAGGGTTAGGGTACGCGTTAGGGTGAGGGTAGTTATTAAACCTATCCCACTCTCTAGATACCCCTTAGCACGTAAAGGAATATTATTTGGGGGTCCAGCCATGGAGAAGAGTTTAGACACGAGGAGAAGATAAGGAACACACCCATTATCAATAAATCACATTAGGATTCTCTTTTTAAACTGTTCCTTAAATCACTAGTGCTTAGGAAATCTTTTGGAGGCAGAAGCCGTCAAGGGTAGCTTAGGGTTAGGGTTACGGTTAGGGTGAGGGTTAGGGTACGGTTTAGGGTACGGGTTCAGGGAGGGGTTCAGGTAGGGCGTAGGGTATGGGTTAGGGTTAGGGTTAGAGTTAGTGTTAGGGTTAGGGCTCGGTTTAGGGTATGGGTTAGGATTAGGGTACGCGTTAGGGTTAGGGTAGGGTTTAGGGTTAGGGTACGCGTTAGGGTGAGGGTAGTTATTAAACCTATCCCACTCTCTAGATACCCCTTAGCACGTAAAGGAATATTATTTGGGAGTCCAGCCATGGAGAAGAGTTTAGACACTAGGAGAAGATAAGGAACACACCCATTATCACGAAATCACATTAGGATTCTCTTTTTAACCTGTTCCTTAAAACACTAGTGCTTAGGAAATCTATTGGAGGCAGAAGCAGTCAAGGGTAGCTTAGGGTTAGGGTTTGGGTTAGGGTGAGGGCTAGGGTATGGCTTAGGGTACGGGTTCGGGGAGGGGTTCGGGTAGGGCGTAAGGTATGGGTTAGGGTTAGGGTTAGGGTTAGTGTTAGGGTTAGGGCTCGGTTTAGGGTACGGGTTAGGATTAGGGTACACGTTAGGGTTAGGGTAGGGGTTAGGGTTAGGGTACGCGATAGGGTGAGGGTAGTTATTAAACCTATCACACTCTCTAGATACCCCTTAGCACATAAAGGAATATTATTTGGGGGTCCGGCCATGGAGAAGAGTTTAGACACGAGGAGAAGATAAGGAACACACCCATTATCAAGAAATCACATTAGGATTCTCTTTTTAACATGTTCCTTAAAACACTAGTGCTTAGGAAATCTATTGGAGGCAGAAGCCGTCAAGGGTAGCTTAGGGTTAGGGTTAGGGTTAGGGTGAGGGTTAGGGTACGGCTTAGGGCACGGGTTCGGGGAGGGGTTCGGGTAGGGCGTAGGGTATGGGTTAGGGTTAGGGTTAGGGATAGTGTTAGGGTTAGGGGTCGGTTTAGTGTACGGGTTAGGATTAGGGTACGCGTTATTGTTAGGGTAGGTGTTAGGGTTAGGGTACGCGATAGGGTGAGGTTAGTTATTAAACCTATCCCACTCTCTAGATACCCCTTAGCACGTACAGGAATATTATTGGGGGTCCAGCCATGGAGAAGAGTTTAGACACTAGGAGAAGATAAGGAACACACCCATTATCACGAAATCACATTAGGATTCTCTTTTTAACCTGTTCCTTAAAACACTAGTGCTTAGGAAATCTATTGGAGGCAGAAGCAGTCAAGGGTAGCTTAGGGTTAGGGTTAGGGTTAGGGTGAGGGTTAGGGTATGGCTTAGGGTACAGGTTCGGGGAGGGGTTCGGGTAGGGCGTAGGGTATGGGTTAGGGTTAGGGTTAGGGTTAGTGTTAGGGTTAGGGCTCGGTTTAGGGTACGGGTTAGGATTAGGGTACGCGTTAGGGTTAGGGTAGGGATTAGGGTTAGGGAACGCGTTAGGGTGGGGGTATTTATTAAACCTATCACACTCTCTAGATACCCCTTATCACGTAAAGGAATATTATTTGGGGGTCCAGCCTTGGAGAAGAGTTTAGACACGAGGAGAATATAAGGAACACACCCATTATCAAGAAATCACATTAGGATTCTGTTTTTAACCTGTTCCTTAAAACACTAGTGCTTAGGAAATCTATTGGAGGCAGAAGCAGTCAAGGGTAGCTTAGGGTTAGGGTTAGGATTAGGGTGAGGGTTAGGGTATGGCTTAGGGTACAGGTTCGGGGAGGGGTTCGGGTAGGGCGTAGGGTATGGGTTAGGATTAGGGTTAGGGTTAGTGTTAGGGTTAGGGCTCGGTTTAGGGTACGGGTTAGGATTAGGGTACGCGTTAGGGTTAGGGTAGGGGTTAGGGTTAGGGTACGCGTTAGGGTGGGGGTAGTTATTAAACCTATCCCACTCTCTAGATACCCCTTAGCACGTAAAGGAATATTATTTGGGGGTCCAGCCATGGAGAAGAGTTTAGACACGAGGAGAAGATAAGGAACACACCCATTATCAAGAAATCACATTAGGATTCTCTTTTTAACCAGTTCCTTAAAACACTAGTGCTTAGGAAATCTATTGGAGGCAGAAGCCGTCAAGGGTAGCTTAGGGTTATGGTTAGGGTGAGGGTTAGGGTACGGCTTACGATACGGGTTCGGGGAGGGGTTCGGGTAGGGCGTAGGGTATGGGTTAGGGTTAGGGTTAGGGCTAGTGTTAGGGTTTGGGCTCGGTTTAGGGTACGGGTTAGGATTAGGGTATGCGTTAGGGTTAGGGTAGGGGTTAGGGTTAGGGTACGCGTTATGGTGAGGGTAGTTATTAAACCTATCACACTCTCTAGATACCCCTTAGCACATAAAGGAATATTATTTGGGGGTCCAGCCATGGAGAAGAGTTTAGACACGAGGAGAAGATAAGGAACACACCCATTATCAAGAAATCACATTAGGATTCTCTTTTTAACATGTTCCTTAAAACACTAGTGCTTAGGAAATCTATTGGAGGCAGAAGCCGTCAAGGGTAGCTTAGGGTTAGGGTTAGGGTTAGGGTGAGGGTTAGGGTACGGCTTAGGGCACGGGTTCAGGGAGGGGTTCGGGTACGGCGTAGGGTATGGGTTAGGGTTAGGGTTAGGGTTAGTGTTAGGGTTAGGGCTCGGTTTAGGGTACGGGTTAGGATTAGGGTACGCGTTAGGGTTAGTGTACGCGTTAGGGTGAGGGTAGTTATTAAACCTATCTCACTCTCTAGATACCCCTTAGCACGTACAGGAATATTATTGGGGGTCCAGCCATGGAGAAGAGTTTAGACACTAGGAGAAGATAAGGAACACACCCATTATCACGAAATCACATTAGGATTCTCTTTTTAACCTGTTCCTTAAAACACTAGTGCTTAGGAAATCTATTGGAGGCAGAAGCAGTCAAGGGTAGCTTAGGGTTAGGGTTTGGGTTAGGGTGAGGGCTAGGGTATGGCTTAGGGTACGGGTTCGGGGAGGGGTTCGGGTAGGGCGTAGGGTATGGGTTAGGATTAGGGTTAGGGTTAGTGTTAGGGTTAGGGCTCGGTTTAGGGTACGGGTTAGGATTAGGGTACGCGTTAGGGTTAGGGTAGGGGTTAGGGTTAGGGTACGCGTTAGGGTGGGGGTAGTTATTAAACCTATCACACTCTCTAGATACCCCTTAGCACGTAAAGGAATATTATTTGGGGCTCCAGCCATGGAGAAGAGTTTAGACACGAGGAGAAGATAAGGAACACACCCATTATCAAGAAATCACATTAGGATTCTCTTTTTAACCAGTTCCTTAAAACACTAGTGCTTAGGAAATCTATTGGAGGCAGAAGCCGTCAAGGGTAGCTTAGGGTTAGGGTTAGGCTTAGGGTGAGGGTTAGGGTACGGCTTACGATAAGGGTTCGGGGAGGGGTTCGGGTAGGGCGTAGGGTATGGGTTAGGGTTAGGGTTAGGGCTAGTGTTAGGGTTAGGGCTCGGTTTAGGGTACGGGTTAGGATTAGGGTATGCGTTAGGGTTAGGGTAGGGGTTAGGGTTAGGGTACGCGTTAGGGTGAGGGTAGTTATTAAACCTATCCCACTCTCTAGATACCCCTTAGCACGTAAAGGAATATTATTTGGGGGTCCAGCCATGGAGAAGAGTTTAGACACGAGGAGAAGATAAGGAACACACCCATTATCAATAAATCACATTAGGATTCTCTTTTTAACCAGTTCCTTAAAACACTAGTGCTTAGGAAATCTATTGGAGGCAGAAGCCGTCAAGGGTAGCTTAGGGTTATGGTTAGGGTGAGGGTTAGGGTACGGCTTACGATACGGGTTCGGGGAGGGGTTCGGGTAGGGCGTAGGGTATGGGTTAGGGTTAGGGTTAGGGTTAGTGTTAGGGTTAGGGCTCGGTTTAGGGTACGGGTTAGGATTAGGGTACGCGTTAGGGTTAGGGTAGGGATTAGGGTTAGGGAACGCGTTAGGGTGGGGGTATTTATTAAACCTATCACACTCTCTAGATAACCCTTATCACGTAAAGGAATATTATTTGGGGGTCCAGCCTTGGAGAAGAGTTTAGACACGAGGAGAATATAAGGAACACACCCATTATCAAGAAATCACATTAGGATTCTGTTTTTAACCTGTTCCTTAAAACACTAGTGCTTAGGAAATCTATTGGAGGCAGAAGCAGTCAAGGGTAGCTTAGGGTTAGGGTTAGGATTAGGGTGAGGGTTAGGGTATGGCTTAGGGTACAGGTTCGGGGAGGGGTTCGGGTAGGGCGTAGGGTATGGGTTAGGATTAGGGTTAGGGTTAGTGTTAGCGTTAGGGCTCGGTTTAGGGTACGGGTTAGGATTAGGGTACGCGTTAGGGTTAGGGTAGGGGTTAGGGTTAGGGTACGCGTTAGGGTGGGGGTAGTTATCAAACCTATCACACTCTCTAGATACCCCTTAGCACGTAAAGGAATATTATTTGGGGGTCCAGCCATGGAGAAGAGTTTAGACACGAGGAGAAGATAAGGAACACACCCATTATCAAGAAATCACATTAGGATTCTCTTTTTAACCAGTTCCTTAAAACACTAGTGCTTAGGAAATCTATTGGAGGCAGAAGCCGTCAAGGGTAGCTTAGGGTTATGGTTAGGGTGAGGGTTAGGGTACGGCTTACGATACGGGTTCGGGGAGGGGTTCGGGTAGGGCGTAGGGTATGGGTTAGGGTTAGGGTTAGGGCTAGTGTTAGGGTTAGGGCTCGGTTTAGGGTACGGGTTAGGATTAGGGTATGCGTTAGGGTTAGGGTAGGGGTTAGGGTTAGGGTACGCGTTAGGGTGAGGGTAGTTATTAAACCTATCCCACTCTCTAGATACCCCTTAGCACGTAAAGGAATATTATTTGGGGGTCCAGCCATGGAGAAGAGTTTAGACACGAGGAGAAGATAAGGAACACACCCATTATCACGAAATCACATTAGGATTCTCTTTTTAACCTGTTCCTTAAAACACTAGTGCTTAGGAAATCTATTGGAGGCAGAAGCAGTCAAGGGTAGCTTAGGGTTAGGATTTGGGTTAGGGTGAGGGCTAGGGTATGGCTTAGGGTACGGGTTCGGGGAGGGGTTCGGGTAGGGCGTAAGGTATGGGTTAGGGTTAGGGTTAGGGTTAGTGTTAGGGTTAGGGCTCGGTTTAGGGTACGGGTTAGGATTAGGGTACACGTTAGGGTTAGGGTAGGGGTTAGGGTTAGGGTACGCGATAGGGTGAGGGTAGTTATTAAACCTATCACACTCTCTAGATACCCCTTAGCACATAAAGGAATATTATTTGGGGGTCCGGCCATGGAGAAGAGTTTAGACACGAGGAGAAGATAAGGAACACACCCATTATCAAGAAATCACATTAGGATTCTCTTTTTAACATGTTCCTTAAAACACTAGTGCTTAGGAAATCTATTGGAGGCAGAAGCCGTCAAGGGTAGCTTAGGGTTAGGGTTAGGGTTAGGGTGAGGGTTAGGGTACGGCTTAGGGCACGGGTTCGGGGAGGGGTTCGGGTAGGGCGTAGGGTATGGGTTAGGGTTAGGGTTAGGGATAGTGTTAGGGTTAGGGGTCGGTTTAGTGTACGGGTTAGGATTAGGGTACGCGTTATTGTTAGGGTAGGTGTTAGGGTTAGGGTACGCGTTAGGGTGAGGTTAGTTATTAAACCTATCCCACTCTCTAGATACCCCTTAGCACGTAAAGGAATATTATTTGGGGGTCCAGCCATGGAGAAGAGTTTAGACACAAGGAGAAGATAAGGAACACACCCATTATCAAGAAATCACATTAGGATTCTCTTTTTAACCTGTTCCTTAAAACACTAGTGCTTAGGAAGTCTATTGGAGGCAGAAGCCGTCAAGGGTAGCTTAGGGTTAGGGTTAGGGTTAGGGTGAGGGTTAGGGTACGGCTTAGGGCACGGGTTCGGGGAGGGGTTCGGGTAGGGCATAGGGTATGGGTTAGGGTTAGGGTTAGGGTTAGTGTTAGGGTTAGGGCTCGGTTTAGGGTACGGGTTAGGATTAGGGTACGCGTTAGGGTTAGTGTACGCGTTAGGGTGAGGGTAGTTATTAAACCTATCTCACTCTCTAGATACCCCTTAGCACGTACAGGAATATTATTGGGGGTCCAGCCATGGAGAAGAGTTTAGACACTAGGAGAAGATAAGGAACACACCCATTATCACGAAATCACATTAGGATTCTCTTTTTAACCTGTTCCTTAAAACACTAGTGCTTAGGAAATCTATTGGAGGCAGAAGCAGTCAAGGGTAGCTTAGGGTTAGGGTTAGGGTTAGGGTGAGGGTTAGGGTATGGCTTAGGGTACCGGTTCGGGGAGGGGTTCGGGTAGGGCGTAGGGTATGGGTTAGGGTTAGGGTTAGGGTTAGTGTTAGGGTTAGGGCTCGGTTTAGGGTACGGGTTAGGATTAGGGTACGCGTTAGGGTTAGGGTAGGGATTAGGGTTAGGGTACGCGTTAGGGTGGGGGTATTTATTAAACCTATCACACTCTCTAGATACCCCTTATCACGTAAAGGAATATTATTTGGGGGTCCAGCCTTGGAGAAGAGTTTAGACACGAGGAGAATATACGGAACACACCCATTATCAAGAAATCACATTAGGATGCTGTTTTTAACCTGTTCCTTAAAACACTAGTGCTTAGGAAATCTATTGGAGGCAGAAGCAGTCAAGGGTAGCTTAGGGTTAGCGTTAGGATTAGGGTGAGGGTTAGGGTATGGCTTAGGGTACAGGTTCGGGGAGGGGTTCGGGTAGGGCGTAGGGTATGGGTTAGGATTAGGGTTAGGGTTAGTGTTAGGGTTAGGGCTCGGTTTAGGGTACGGGTTAGGATTAGGGTACGCGTTAGGGTTAGGGTAGGGGTTAGGGTTAGGGTACGCGTTAGGGTGGGGGTAGTTATTAAACCTATCACACTCTCTAGATACCCCTTAGCACGTAAAGGAATATTATTTGGGGGTCCAGCCATGGAGAAGAGTTTAGACACGAGGAGAAGATAAGGAACACACCCATTATCAAGAAATCACATTAGGATTCTCTTTTTAACCAGTTCCTTAAAACACTAGTGCTTAGGAAATCTATTGGAGGCAGAAGCCATCAAGGGTAGCTTAGGGTTATGGTTAGGGTGAGGGTTAGGGTACGGCTTACGATACGGGTTCGGGGAGGGGTTCGGGTAGGGCGTAGGGTATGGGTTAGGGTTAGGGTTAGGGCTAGTGTTAGGGTTTGGGCTCTGTTTAGGGTACGGGTTAGGATTAGGGTATGCGTTAGGGTTAGGGTAGGGGTTAGGGTTAGGGTACGTGTTATGGTGAGGGTAGTTATTAAACCTATCACACTCTCTAGATACCCCTTAGCACATAAAGGAATATTATTTGGGGGTCCAGCCATGGAGAAGAGTTTAGACACGAGGAGAATATAAGGAACACACCCATTATCAAGAAATCACATTAGGATTGTCTTTTTAACATGTTCCTTAAAACACTAGTGCTTAGGAAATCTATTGGAGGCAGAAGCCGTCAAGGGTAGCTTAGGGTTAGGGTTAGGGTTAGGGTGAGGGTTAGGGTACGGCTTAGGGCACGGGTTCGGGGAGGGGTTCGGGTAGGGCGTAGGGTATGGGTTAGGGTTAGGGTTAGGGTTAGTGTTAGGGTTAGGGCTCGGTTTAGGGTACGGGTTAGGATTAGTGTACGCCTTAGGGTTAGGGTAGGTGTTAGGGTTAGGGTACGCATTAGGGTGAGGGTAGTTATTAAACCTATCCCACTCTCTAGATACCCCCTAGCACGTAAAGGAATATTATTTGGGGGTCCAGCCATGGAGAAGAGTTTAGACACTAGGAGAAGATAAGGAACACACCCATTATCAAGAAATCACATTAGGATTCTCTTTTTAACCAGTTCCTTAAAACACTAGTGCTTAGGAAATCTATTGGAGGCAGAAGCCGTCAAGGGTAGCTTAGTGTTAGGATTAGGGTTAGGGTGAGGGTTAGGGTACGGCTTACGATACGGGTTCGGGGAGGGGTTCGGGTAGGGCGTAGGGTATGGGTTAGGGTTAGGGTTAGGGCTAGTGTTAGGGTTTGGGCTCTGTTTAGGGTACGGGTTAGGATTAGGGTATGCGTTAGGGTTAGGGTAGGGGTTAGGGTTAGGGTACGCGTTATGGTGAGGGTAGTTATTAAACCTATCACACTCTCTAGATACCCCTTAGCACATAAAGGAATATTATTTGGGGGTCCAGCCATGGAGAAGAGTTTAGACACGAGGAGAATATAAGGAACACACCCATTATCAAGAAATCACATTAGGATTCTCTTTTTAACATGTTCCTTAAAACACTAGTGCTTAGGAAATCTATTGGAGGCAGAAGCCGTCAAGGGTAGCTTAGGGTTAGGGTTAGGGTTAGGGTGAGGGTTAGGGTACGGCTTAGGGCACGGGTTCGGGGAGGGGTTCGGGTAGGGCGTAGGGTATGGGTTAGGGTTAGGGTTAGGGTTAGTGTTAGGGTTAGGGCTCGGTTTAGGGTACGGGTTAGGATTAGGGTACGCGTTAGGGTTAGGGTAGGGATTAGGGTTAGGGAACGCGTTAGGGTGGGGGTATTTATTAAACCTATCACACTCTCTAGATACCCCTTATCACGTAAAGGAATATTATTTGGGGGTCCAGCCTTGGAGAAGAGTTTAGACACGAGGAGAATATAAGGAACACACCCATTATCAAGAAATCACATTAGGATTCTGTTTTTAACCTGTTCCTTAAAACACTAGTGCTTAGGAAATCTATTGGAGGCAGAAGCAGTCAAGGGTAGCTTAGAGTTAGGGTTAGGATTAGGGTGAGGGTTAGGGTATGGCTTAGGGTACAGGTTCGGGGAGGGGTTCGGGTAGGGCGTAGGGTATGGGTTAGGATTAGGGTTAGGGTTAGTGTTAGGGTTAGGGCTCGGTTTAGGGTACGGGTTAGGATTAGGGTACGCGTTAGGGTTAGGGTAGGGGTTAGGGTTAGGGTACGCGTTAAGGTGGGGGTAGTTATTAAACCTATCACACTCTCTAGATACCCCTTAGCACGTAAAGGAATATTATTTGGGGGTCCAGCCATGGAGAAGAGTTTAGACACGAGGAGAAGATAAGGAACACACCCATTATCAAGAAATCACATTAGGATTCTCTTTTTAACCAGTTCCTTAAAACACTAGTGCTTAGGAAATCTATTGGAGGCAGAAGCCGTCAAGGGTAGCTTAGGGTTATGGTTAGGGTGAGGGTTAGGGTACGGCTTACGATACGGGTTCGGGGAGGGGTTCGGGTAGGGCGTAGGGTATGGGTTAGGGTTAGGGTTAGGGCTAGTGTTAGGGTTTGGGCTCTGTTTACGGTACGGGTTAGGATTAGGGTACGCGTTAGGGTTAGGGTAGGGATTAGGGTTAGGGAACGCGTTAGGGTGGGGGTATTTATTAAACCTATCACACTCTCTAGATACCCCTTATCACGTAAAGGAATATTATTTGGGGGTCCAGCCTTGGAGAAGAGTTTAGACACGAGGAGAATATAAGGAACACACCCATTATCAAGAAATCACATTAGGATTCTGTTTTTAACCTGTTCCTTAAAACACTAGTGCTTAGGAAATCTATTGGAGGCAGAAGCAGTCAAGGGTAGCTTAGAGTTAGGGTTAGGATTAGGGTGAGGGTTAGGGTATGGCTTAGGGTACAGGTTCGGGGAGGGGTTCGGGTAGGGCGTAGGGTATGGGTTAGGATTAGGGTTAGGGTTAGTGTTAGGGTTAGGGCTCGGTTTAGGGTACGGGTTAGGATTAGGGTACGCGTTAGGGTTAGGGTAGGGGTTAGGGTTAGGGTACGCGTTAGGGTGGGGGTAGTTATTAAACCTATCACACTCTCTAGATACCCCTTAGCACGTAAAGGAATATTATTTGGGGGTCCAGCCATGGAGAAGAGTTTAGACACGAGGAGAAGATAAGGAACACACCCATTATCAAGAAATCACATTAGGATTCTCTTTTTAACCAGTTCCTTAAAACACTAGTGCTTAGGAAATCTATTGGAGGCAGAAGCCGTCAAGGGTAGCTTAGGGTTATGGTTAGGGTGAGGGTTAGGGTACGGCTTACGATACGGGTTCGGGGAGGGGTTCGGGTAGGGCGTAGGGTATGGGTTAGGGTTAGGGTTAGGGATAGTGTTAGGGTTAGGGGTCGGTTTAGTGTACGGGTTAGGATTAGGGTACGCGTTATTGTTAGAGTAGGTGTTAGGGTTAGGGTACGCGATAGGGTGAGGTTAGTTATTAAACCTATCCCACTCTCTAGATACCCCTTAGCACGTAAAGGAATATTATTTGGGGGTCCAGCCATGGAGAAGAGTTTAGACACAAGGAGAAGATAAGGAACACACCCATTATCAAGAAATCACATTAGGATTCTCTTTTTAACCTGTTCCTTAAAACACTAGTGCTTAGGAAGTCTATTGGAGGCAGAAGCCGTCAAGGGTAGCTTAGGGTTAGGGTTAGGGTTAGGGTGAGGTTTAGGGTACGGCTTAGGGCACGGGTTCGGGGAGGGGTTCGGGTAGGGCGTAGGGTATGGGTTAGGGTTAGGGTTAGGGTTAGTGTTAGGGTTAGGGCTCGGTTTAGGGTACGGGTTAGGATTAGGGTACGCGTTAGGGTTAGTGTACGCGTTAGGGTGAGGGTAGTTATTAAACCTATCTCACTCTCTAGATACCCCTTAGCACGTACAGGAATATTATTGGGGGTCCAGCCATGGAGAAGAGTTTAGACACAAGGAGAAGATAAGGAACACACCCATTATCACGAAATCACATTAGGATTCTCTTTTTAACCTGTTCCTTAAAACACTAGTGCTTAGGAAATCTATTGGAGGCAGAAGCAGTCAAGGGTAGCTTAGGGTTAGGGTTAGGGTTAGGGTGAGGGTTAGGGTATGGCTTAGGGTACCGGTTCGGGGAGGGGTTCGGGTAGGGCGTAGGGTATGGGTTAGGGTTAGGGTTAGGGTTAGTGTTAGGGTTAGGGCTCGGTTTAGGGTACGGGTTAGGATTAGGGTACGCGTTAGGGTTAGGGTAGGGATTAGGGTTAGGGTACGCGTTAGGGTGGGGGTATTTATTAAACCTATCACACTCTCTAGATACCCCTTATCACGTAAAGGAATATTATTTGGGGGTCCAGCCTTGGAGAAGAGTTTAGACACGAGGAGAATATAAGGAACACACCCATTATCAAGAAATCACATTAGGATGCTGTTTTTAACCTGTTCCTTAAAACACTAGTGCTTAGGAAATCTATTGGAGGCAGAAGCAGTCAAGGGTAGCTTAGGGTTAGGGTTAGGATTAGGGTGAGGGTTAGGGTATGGCTTAGGGTACAGGTTCGGGGAGGGGTTCGGGTAGGGCGTAGGGTATGGGTTAGGATTAGGGTTAGGGTTAGTGTTAGGGTTAGGGCTCGGTTTAGGGTACGGGTTAGGATTAGGGTACGCGTTAGGGTTATGGTAGGGGTTAGGGTTAGGGTACGCGTTAGGGTGGGGGTAGTTATTAAACCTATCACACTCTCTAGATACCCCTTAGCACGTAAAGGAATATTATTTGGGGGTCCAGCCATGGAGAAGAGTTTAGACACGAGGAGAAGATAAGGAACACACCCATTATCAAGAAATCACATTAGGATTCTCTTTTTAACCAGTTCCTTAAAACACTAGTGCTTAGGAAATCTATTGGAGGCAGAAGCCATCAAGGGTAGCTTAGGGTTATGGTTAGGGTGAGGGTTAGGGTACGGCTTACGATACGGGTTCGGGGAGGGGTTCGGGTAGGGCGTAGGGTATGGGTTAGGGTTAGGGTTAGGGTTAGTGTTAGGGTTAGGGCTCGGTTTAGGATACGGGTTAGGATTAGGGTACGCGTTAGGGTTAGGGTAGGGATTAGGGTTAGGGTACGCGTTAGGGTGGGGGTATTTATTAAACCTATCACACTCTCTAGATACCCCTTATCACGTAAAGGAATATTATTTGGGGGTCCAGCCTTGGAGAAGAGTTTAGACACGAGGAGAATATAAGGAACACACCCATTATCAAGAAATCACATTACGATTCTGTTTTTAACCTGTTCCTTAAAACACTAGTGCTTAGGAAATCTATTGGAGGCAGAAGCAGTCAAGGGTAGCTTAGGGTTAGGATTAGGGTTAGGGTTAGGGTTAGGGTATGGCTTAGGGTACGGGTTCGGGGAGGGGTTCGGGTAGGGCGTAGGGTATGGGTTAGGGTTAGGGTTAGGGTTAGTGTTAGGGTTAGGGCTCGGTTTAGTGTACGGGTTAGGATTAGGGTACGCGTTAGTGTTAGGGTAGGTGTTAGGGTTAGGGTACGCAATAGGGTGAGGTTAGTTATTAAACCTATCCCACTCTCTAGATACCCCTTAGCACGTAAAGGAATATTATTTGGGGGTCCAGCCATGGAGAAGAGTTTAGACACTAGGAGAAGATAAGGAACACACCCATTATCAAGAAATCACATTAGGATTCTCTTTTTAACCTGTTCCTTAAAACACTAGTGCTTAGGAAATCTATTGGAGGCAGAAGCAGTCAAGGGTAGCTTAGGGTTAGGGTTAGGGTTAGGGTGAGGGTTAGGGTATGGCTTAGGGTACGGGTTCGGGGAGGGGTTCGGGTAGGGCGTAGGGTATGGGTTAGGATTAGGGTTAGGGTTAGTGTTAGGGTTAGGGCTCGGTTTAGGGTACGGGTTAGGATTAGGGTACGCGTTAGGGTTAGGGTAGGGGTTAGGGTTAGGGTACGCGTTAGGGTGGGGGTAGTTATTAAACCTATCACACTCTCTAGATACCCCTTAGCACGTAAAGGAATATTATTTGGGGCTCCAGCCATGGAGAAGAGTTTAGACACGAGGAGAAGATAAGGAACACACCCATTATCAAGAAATCACATTAGGATTCTCTTTTTAACCAGTTCCTTAAAACACTAGTGCTTAGGAAATCTATTGGAGGCAGAAGCCGTCAAGGGTAGCTTAGGGTTAGGGTTAGGGTTAGGGTGAGGGTTAGGGTACGGCTTACGATAAGGGTTCGGGGAGGGGTTCGGGTAGGGCGTAGGGTATGGGTTAGGGTTAGTGTTATGGTTAGGGCTCGGTTTAGGGTACGGGTTAGGATTAGGGTAAGCGTTAGGGTTAGGGTAGGGGTTAGGGTTAGGGTACGTGTTAGGGTGAGGGTAGTTATTAAACCTATCACACTCTCTAGATACCCCTTAGCACATAAAGGAATATTATTTGGGGGTCCAGCCATGGAGAAGAGTTTAGACACGAGGAGAAGATAAGGAACACACCCATTATCAAGAAATCACATTAGGATTCTCTTTTTAACATGTTCCTTAAAACACTAGTGCTTAGGAAATCTATTGGAGGCAGAAGCCGTCAAGGGTAGCTTAGGGTTAGGGTTAGGGTTAGGTTTAGGGTGAGGGTTATGGTACGGCTTAGGGCACGGGTTCGGGGAGGGGTTCGGGTAGGGCGTAGGGTATGGGTTAGGGTTAGGGTTAGGGTTAGTGTTAGGGTTAGGGCTCGGTTTAGGGTACGGGTTAGGATTAGGGTACGCGTTAGGGTTAGTGTACGCGTTAGGGTGAGGGTAGTTATTAAACCTATCCCACTCTCTAGATACCCCTTAGCACGTACAGGAATATTATTGGGGGTCCAGCCACGGAGAAGAGTTTAGACACTAGGAGAAGATAAGGAACACACCCATTATCACGAAATCACATTAGGATTCTCTTTTTAACCTGTTCCTTAAAACACTAGTGCTTAGGAAATCTATTGGAGGCAGAAGCAGTCAAGGGTAGCTTAGGGTTAGGTTTAGGGTTAGGGTGAGGGTTAGGGTATGGCTTAGGGTACGGGTTTGGGGAGGGGTTCGGGTAGGGCGTAGGGTATGGGTTAGGGTTAGGGTTAGGGTTAGTGTTAGGGTTAGGGCTCGGTTTAGGGTACGGGTTAGGATTAGGGTACGCGTTAGTGTTAGGGTAGTGGTTAGGGTTAGGGTACGCGTTAGGGTGGGGGTAGTTATTAAACCTATCACACTCTCTTGATACCCCTTAGCACAAAAAGGAATATTATTTGGGGGTCCAGCCTTGGAGAAGAGTTTAGACACGAGGAGAATATAAGGAACACACCCATTATCAAGAAATCACATTAGGATTCTCTTTTTAACCTGTTCCTTAAAACACTAGTGCTTAGGAAATCTATTGGAGGCAGAAGCAGTCAAGGGTAGCTTAGGGTTAGGGTTAGGGTTAGGGTGAGGGTTAGGGTACGGCTTAGGGTACGGGTTCGGGGAGGGGTTCGGGTAGGGCGTAGGGTATGGGTTAGGGTTAGGGTTAGGGCTAGTGTTAGGGTTAGGGCTCGGTTTAGGGTACGGGTTAGGATTAGGGTATGCGTTAGGGTTAGGGTAGGGGTTAGGGTTAATATATGCGTTAGAGTGAGGGTAGTTATTAAACCTATCCCACTCTCTAGATAGCCCTTAGCACGTAAAGGAATATTATTTGGGGGTCCAGCCATGGAGAAGAGTTTAGACACGAGGAGAAGATAAGGAACACACCCATTATCAAGAAATCACATTAGGATTCTCTTTTTAACCTGTTCCTTAAATCACTAGTGCTTAGGAAATCTATTGGAGGCAGAAGCCGTCAAGGGTAGCTTAGGGTTAGGGTTAGGGTTAGGGTGAGGGTTAGGGTACGGCTTAGGGTACGGGTTCGGGGAGGGGTTCAGGTAGGGCATAGGGTATGGGTTAGAGTTAGGGTTAGGGTTAGTGTTAGGGTTAGGGCTCGGTTTAGGGTACGGGTCAGGATTAGGGTACGCGTTAGGGTTAGGGTTGGGGTTACGGTTAGGGTACGCGTTAGGGTGGGGGTAGTTATTAAACCTATCACACTCTCTAGATACCCCTTAGCACGTAAAGGAATATTATTTGGGGCTCCAGCCATGGAGAAGAGTTTAGACACGAGGAGAAGATAAGGAACACACCCATTATCAAGAAATCACATTAGGATTCTCTTTTTAACCAGTTCCTTAAAACACTAGTGCTTAGGAAATCTATTGGAGGCAGAAGCCGTCAAGGGTAGCTTAGGGTTAGGGTTAGGGTTAGGGTGAGGGTTAGGGTACTGCTTACGATAAGGGTTCGGGGAGGGGTTCGGGTAGGGCGTAGGGTATGGGTTAGGGTTAGTGTTATGGTTAGGGCTCGGTTTAGGGTACGGGTTAGGATTAGGGTAAGCGTTAGGGTTAGGGTAGGGGTTAGGGTTAGGGTACGTGTTAGGGTGAGGGTAGTTATTAAACCTATCACACTCTCTAGATACCCCTTAGCACATAAAGGAATATTATTTGGGGGTCCAGCCATGGAGAAGAGTTTAGACACGAGGAGAAGATAAGGAACACACCCATTATCAAGAAATCACATTAGGATTCTCTTTTTAACATGTTCCTTAAAACACTAGTGCTTAGGAAATCTATTGGAGGCAGAAGCCGTCAAGGGTAGCTTAGGGTTAGGGTTAGGGTTAGGTTTAGGGTGAGGGTTATGGTACGGCTTAGGGCACGGGTTCGGGGAGGGGTTCGGGTAGGGCGTAGGGTATGGGTTAGGGTTAGGGTTAGGGTTAGTGTTAGGGTTAGGGCTCGGTTTAGGGTACGGGTTAGGATTAGGGTACGCGTTAGGGTTAGTGTACGCGTTAGGGTGAGGGTAGTTATTAAACCTATCCCACTCTCTAGATACCCCTTAGCACGTACAGGAATATTATTGGGGGTCCAGCCACGGAGAAGAGTTTAGACACTAGGAGAAGATAAGGAACACACCCATTATCACGAAATCACATTAGGATTCTCTTTTTAACCTGTTCCTTAAAACACTAGTGCTTAGGAAATCTATTGGAGGCAGAAGCAGTCACGGGTAGCTTAGGGTTAGGTTTAGGGTTAGGGTGAGGGTTAGGGTATGGCTTAGGGTACGGGTTTGGGGAGGGGTTCGGGTAGGGCGTAGGGTATGGGTTAGGGTTAGGGTTAGGGTTAGTGTTAGGGTTAGGGCTCGGTTTAGGGTACGGGTTAGGATTAGGGTACGCGTTAGTGTTAGGGTAGTGGTTAGGGTTAGGGTACGCGTTAGGGTGGGGGTAGTTATTAAACCTATCACACTCTCTTGATACCCCTTAGCACAAAAAGGAATATTATTTGGGGGTCCAGCCTTGGAGAAGAGTTTAGACACGAGGAGAATATAAGGAACACACCCATTATCAAGAAATCACATTAGGATTCTCTTTTTAACCTGTTCCTTAAAACACTAGTGCTTAGGAAATCTATTGGAGGCAGAAGCAGTCAAGGGTAGCTTAGGGTTAGGGTTAGGGTTAGGGTGAGGGTTAGGGTACGGCTTAGGGTACGGGTTCGGGGAGGGGTTCGGGTAGGGCGTAGGGTATGGGTTAGGGTTAGGGTTAGGGCTAGTGTTAGGGTTAGGGCTCGGTTTAGGGTACGGGTTAGGATTAGGGTATGCGTTAGGGTTAGGGTAGGGGTTAGGGTTAATATATGCGTTAGAGTGAGGGTAGTTATTAAACCTATCCCACTCTCTAGATAGCCCTTAGCACGTAAAGGAATATTATTTGGGGGTCCAGCCATGGAGAAGAGTTTAGACACGAGGAGAAGATAAGGAACACACCCATTATCAAGAAATCACATTAGGATTCTCTTTTTAACCTGTTCCTTAAATCACTAGTGCTTAGGAAATCTATTGGAGGCAGAAGCCGTCAAGGGTAGCTTAGGGTTAGGGTTAGGGTTAGGGTGAGGGTTAGGGTACGGCTTAGGGTACGGGTTCGGGGAGGGGTTCAGGTAGGGCATAGGGTATGGGTTAGAGTTAGGGTTAGGGTTAGTGTTAGGGTTAGGGCTCGGTTTAGGGTACGGGTTAGGATTAGGGTACGCGTTAGGGTTAGGGTTGGGGTTACGGTTAGGGTACGCGTTAGGGTGGGGGTAGTTATTAAACCTATCACACTCTCTAGATACCCCTTAGCACGTAAACGAATATTATTTGGGGGTCCAGCCATGGAGAAGAGTTTAGACACGAGGAGAAGATAAGGAACACACCCATTATCAAGAAATCACATTAGGATTCTCTTTTTAACCTGTTCCTTAAAACACTAGTGCTTAGGAAATCTATTGGAGGCAGAAGCAGTCAAGGGTAGCTTAGGGTTAGGGTTAGGGTTAGGGTGAGGGTTAGGGTACGGCTTAGGGTACGGGTTCGGGGAGGGGTTCGGGTAGGGCGTAGGGTATGGGTTAGGGTTAGGGTTAGGGCTAGTGTTAGGGTTAGGGCTCGGTTTAGGGTACGGGTTAGGATTAGGGTACGCGTTAGGGTTAGGGTAGGCGTTAGGGTTAGGGTACGCGTTAGGGTGAGGGTAGTTATTAAACCTATCCCACTCTCTAGATACCCCTTAGCACGTAAAGGAATATTATTTGGGGGTCCAGCCATGGAGAAGAGTTTAGACACTAGGAGAAAATAAGGAATACACCCATTATCAAGAAATCACATTAGGATTCTCTTTTTAACCTGTTCCTTAAAACACTAGTGCTTAGGAAATCTATTGGAGGCAGAAGCAGTCAAGGGTAGCTTAGGGTTAGGGTTAGGGTTAGGGTGAGGGTTAGGGTACGGCTTAGGGTACGGGTTCGGGGAGGTGTTCGGGTAGGGCGTAGGCTATGGGTTAGGGTTAGGGTTAGGGTTAGTGTTAGGATTAGGGCTCGGTTTAGGGTACGGGTTAGGATTAGGGTACGCGTTAATGTTAGGGTAGGGGTTAGGGTTAGGGTACGCGATAGGGTGAGGTTAGTTATTAAACCTATCCCACTCTCTAGATACCCCTTAGCACGTAAAGGAATGTTATTTGGGGGTCCAGCCATGGAGAAGAGTTTAGACACTAGGAGAAGATAAGGAACACACCCATTATCAAGAAATCACATTAGGATTCTCTTTTTAACCTGTTCCTTAAAACACTAGTGCTTAGGAAATCTATTGGAGGCAGAAGCAGTCAAGGGTAGCTTAGGGTTAGGGTTAGGGTTAGGGTGAGGGTTAGGGTATGGCTTAGGGTACGGGCTCGGGGAGGGGTTCGCGTAGGGCGTAGGGTATGGGTTAGGGTTAGGGTTAGGGCTAGTGTTAGGGTTAGGGCTCGGTTTGGGGTACGGGTTAGGATTAGGGTACGCGTTAGGGTTAGGGTAGGGGTTAGGGTTAGGGTACACGTTAGGGTGAGGGTAGTTATTAAACCTATCACACTCTCTAGATACCCCTTAGCACGTATAGGAATATTATTTGGGGGTCCAGGCATGGAGAAGAGTTTAGACACTAGGAGAAGATAAGGAACACACCCATTATCAAGAAATCACATTAGGATTCTCTTTTTAACCTGTTCCTTAAATCACTAGTGCTTAGGAAATCTATTGGAGGCAGAAGCCGTCAAGGGTAGCTTAGGGTTAGGGTTAGGGTTAGGGTGAGGGTTAGGGTACCCCTTAGGGTACGGGTACGGGGAGGGATTCGGGTAGGGCATAGGGTATGGGTTAGAGTTAGGGTTAGGGTTAGTGTTAGGGTTAGGGCTCGGTTAAGGGTTCGGGTTAGGATTAGGGTACGCGTTAGGGTGAGGGTAGTTATTAAACCTATCCCACTCTCTTGATACCCCTTAGCACGTAAAGGAATATTATTTGGGGGTCCAGCCATGGAGAAGGGTTTAGACACTAGGAGAAGATAAGGAACACACCCATTATCACGAAATCACATTAGGATTCTCTTTTTAACCTGTTCCTTAAAACACTAGTGCTTAGGAAATCTATTGGAGGCAGAAGCCGTCAAGGGGAGCTTAGGGTTAGGGTTAGGGTTAGGGTGAGGGTTAGGGTACGGTTTAGGGTACGGGTTCAGGGAGGGGTTCGGGTAGGGCGTAGGGTATGGGTTAGGGTTAGGGTTAGAGTTAGTGTTAGGGTTAGGGCTCGGTTTAGGGTACGGGTTAGGATTAGGGTACGCGCTAGGGTTAGTGTAGCTGTTAGGGTTAGGGTACGCGTTAGGGTGAGGGTAGTTAATAAACCTATCCCACTCTCTAGATACCCCTTAGCACGTATAGGAATATTATTTGGGGGTCCAGGCATGGAGAAGAGTTTAGACACTAGGAGAAGATAAGGAACACACCCATTATCACGGAATCACATTAGGATTCTCTTTTTAACCTGTTCCTTAAAACACTAGTGCTTAGGAAATCTATTGGAGGCAGAAGCAGTCAAGGGTAGCTTAGGGTTAGGGTTAGGGTTAGGGTGAGGGCTAGGGTATGGCTTAGGGTACGGGTTCGGGGAGGGGTTCGGGTAGGGCGTAGGGTATGGGTTAGGGTTAGGGTTAGGGTTAGTGTTAGGGTTAGGGCTCGGTTTAGGGTACGGGTTAGGATTAGGGAACGCGTTAGGGTTAGGGTAGGGGTTAGGGTTAGGGTACGTGTTAGGGTGAGGGTAGTTATTAAACCTATCACACTCTCTAGATACCCCTTAGCAAGTAAAGGAATATTATTTGGGGGTCCAGCCATGGAGAAGAGTTTAGACACTAGGAGAAGATAAGGAATACACCCATTATCAAGAAATCACATTAGGATTCTCTTTTTAACCTGTTCCTTAAAACACTAGTGCTTAGGAAATCTATTGGAGGCAGAAGCAGTCAAGGGTAGCTTAGGGTTAGGTTTAGGGTTAGGGTGAGGGATAGGGTATGGCTTAGGGTACGGGTTCGGGGAGGGGTTCGGGTAGGGCGTAGGGTATGGGTTAGGGTTAGGGTTAGGGTTAGTGTTAGGGTTAGGGCTCGGTTTAGGGTACGGGTTAGGATTAGGGTACGCATTAGTATTAGGGTAGGTGTTAGGGTTAGGGTACGCGTTAGGGTGAGGTTAGTTATTAAACCTATCCCACTTTCTAGATATCCCTTAGCACGTAAAGGAATATTATTTGGGGGTCCAGCCATGGAGAAGAGTTTAGACACTAGGAGAAGATAAGGAACACACCCATTATCAAGAAATCACATTAGGATTCTCTTTTTAACCTGTTCCTTAAAACACTAGTGCTTAGGAAATCTATTGGAGGCAGAAGCAGTCAAGGGTAGCTTAGGGTTAGGGTTAGGGTTAGGGTGAGGGTTAGGGTACGGCTTACGATACGGGTTCAGGGAGGGGTTCGGGTAGGGCGTAGGGTATGGGTTAGGGTTAGGGTTAGGGCTAGTGTTAGGGTTAGGGCTCGGTTTAGGGTACGGGTTAGGATTAGGGTATGCGTTAGGGTTAGGGTAGGGGTTAGGGTTAGGGTACGCGTTAGGGTGAGGGTAGTTATTAAACCTATCCCACTCTCTAGATACCCCTTAGCACGTAAAGGAATATTATTTGGGGGTCCATCCATGGAGAAGAGTTTAGACACGAGGAGAAGATAAGGAACACACGCATTATCAAGAAATCACATTAGGATTCTCTTTTTAAACTGTTCCTTAAATCACTAGTGCTTAGGAAATCTATTGGAGGCAGAAGCCGTCAAGGGTAGCTTAGGGTTAGGGTTAGGGTTAGGGTGAGGATTAGGGTACGGTTTAGGGTACGGGTTCAGGGAGGGGTTCGGGTAGGGCGTAGGGTATGTGTTAGGGTTAGGGTTAGAGTTAGTGTTAGGGTTAGGGCTCGGTTTAGGGTATGGGTTAGGATTAGGGTACGCGTTAGGGTTAGGGTAGGGGTTAGGGTTAGGGTACGCGTTAGGGTGAGGGTAGTTATTAAACCTATCCCACTCTCTAGATACCCCTTAGCACGTAAAGGAATATTATTTGGGGGTCCAGCCATGGAGAAGAGTTTAGACACTAGGAGAAGATAAGGAACACACCCATTATCACGAAAACACATTAGGATTCTCTTTTTAACCTGTTCCTTAAAACACTAGTGCTTAGGAAATCTATTGGAAGCAGAAGCAGTCAAGGGTAGCTTAGGGTTAGGGTTAGGGTTAGGGTGAGGGCTAGGGTATGGCTTACGGTACGGGTTCGGGGAGGGGTTCGGGTAGGGCGTAGGGTATGGGTTAGGGTTAGTGTTATGGTTAGGGCTCGGTTTAGGGTACGGGTTAGGATTAGGGTACGCGTTAGGGTTAGGGTAGGGGTTAGGGTTAGGGTACGTGTTAGGGTGAGGGTAGTTATTAAACCTATCACACTCTCTAGATACCCCTTAGCACATAAAGGAATATTATTTGGGGGTCCAGCCATGGAGAAGAGTTTAGACACGAGGAGAAGATAAGGAACACACCCATTATCAAGAAATCACATTAGGATTCTCTTTTTAACATGTTCCTTAAAACACTAGTGCTTAGGAAATCTATTGGAGGCAGAAGCCGTCAAGGGTAGCTTAGGGTTAGGGTTAGGGTTAGGTTTAGAGTGAGGGTTAGGGTACGGCTTAGGGCACGGGTTCGGGGAGGGGTTCGGGTAGGGCGTAGGGTATGGGTTAGGGTTAGGGTTAGGGTTAGTGTTAGGGTTAGGGCTCGGTTTAGGGTACGGGTTAGGATTAGGGTACGCGTTAGGGTTAGTGTACGCGTTAGGGTGAGGGTAGTTATTAAACCTATCCCACTCTCTAGATACCCCTTAGCACGTACAGGAATATTATTGGGGGTCCAGCCATGGAGAAGAGTTTAGACACTAGGAGAAGATAAGGAACACACCCATTATCACGAAATCACATTAGGATTCTCTTTTTAACCTGTTCCTTAAAACACTAGTGCTTAGGAAATCTATTGGAGGCAGAAGCAGTCAAGGGTAGCTTAGGGTTACGGTTAGGGTTAGGGTATGGCTTAGGGTACGGGTTCGGGGAGGGGTTCGGGTAGGGTGTAGGGTATGGGTTAGGGTTAGGGTTAGGGTTAGTGTTAGGGTTAGGGCTCGGTTTAGGGTACGGGTTAGGATTAGGGTACGCGTTAGTGTTAGGGTAGTGGTTAGGGTTAGGGTACGCTTTAGGGTGGGGGTAGTTATTAAACCTATCACACTCTCTAGATACCCCTTAGCACGTAAAGGAATATTATTTGGGGGTCCAGCCTTGGAGAAGAGTTTAGACACGAGGAGAATATAAGGAACACACCCATTATCAAGAAATCACATTAGGATTCTCTTTTTAACCTGTTCCTTAAAACACTAGTGCTTAGGAAATCTATTGGAGGCAGAAGCAGTCAAGGGTAGCTTAGGGTTAGGGTTAGGGTTAGGGTGAGGGTTAGGGTACGGCTTAAGGTACGGGTTCGGGGAGGGGTTCGGGTAGGGCGTAGGGTATGGGTTAGGGTTAGGGTTAGGGCTAGTGTTAGGGTTAGGGCTCGGTTTAGGGTATGGGTTAGGATTAGGGTATGCTTTAGGGTTAGGGTAGGGGTTAGGGTTAGGATACGCGTTAGAGTGAGGGTAGTTATTAAACGTATCCCACTCTCTAGATAGCCCTTAGCACGTAAAGGAATATTATTTGGGGGTCCAGCCATGGAGAAGAGTTTAGACACGAGGAGAAGATAAGGAACACACCCATTATCAAGAAATCACATTAGGATTCTCTTTTTAACCTGTTCCTTAAAACACTAGTGCTTAGGAAATCTATTGGAGGCAGAAGCAGTCAAGGGTAGCTTAGGGTTAGGGTTAGGGTAAGGGTGAGGGTTAGGGTATGGCTTAGGGTACGGGTTCGGGGAGGGGTTCGGGTAGGGCGTAGGGTATGGGTTAGGGTTAGGGTTAGGGTTAGTGTTAGGGTTAGGGCTCGGTTTAGGGTACGGGTTAGGATTAGGGTACGCGTTAGTGTTATGGTAGGTGTTAGGGTTAGGGTACGCGATAGGGTGAGGTTAGTTATTAAACCTATCCCACTCTCTAGATACCCGTTAGCACGTAAAGGAATATTATTTGGGGGGTCCAGCCATGGAAAAGAGTTTAGACAAGAGGAGAA
>NW_026646328.1:0-34273 GCF_949987535.1 Balaenoptera acutorostrata
TGTCATTAACCCAGACAGTATTTGGGACAACAGATTCACTACAGATTTCAATATGTATTTCTCCTATTATTATTAATGCTAATAAGCCTGCATTTTGATCTGTTGTGTAGTATAATTTCACTTGAAAGAAAATTAATTTTTAGTGACCTAGTCATACATTTTCTTTGTCTGATTTTCACTTGATTTAAAAAGGAAATGTTTTGGTGAGCACATCGTTATCTACAACTTACTCCTTTGCAAAGCAGAATTTCTAACACATCTGCTAAGCTGCTGTTTGCCTTAGCTTGTTGTCTAATATGAAAGATGTATATTTTATTTACTTGATCTCTAGGGATGATACTGATTCATCTTACTAACACCACCCTTGGTGAGACTTACTAAGGTTCTCAGGTAGCCATTAGCCACAGTGCTCTTGTGCTAGAAAGGGAATGGCACTGAAAAAAGGCTTATTGCAGCTGCACCTGTATCTGTAATTACATCCACCTCCCAACTCAACATGAAGAATAATCACAGAGTGTAAAGATGGATGATCTTTCTCTTCTTTATGGTTTTTAAAAATTTTTACAATGAGCAAAGAAAAAAACTCAGCTAAAATATATTTATTTTTATAAAAGAGAGTAATGTGACCTACATAAAGAGGAATTTAAAACAGCTAGTTTATTAGACCCTAAAGGAATGTGATTTGTCATAGACATAATATGTTCCTCAAATATTTATAAAGGTTTATAATAGCTACTCTCTAAATATTTCATTCCTTTTAAAACCACCCAAATCTAGGTAATATTTATTAATTTAAATATTTTTTAATTTAGTAGGCTTAAATAAACTAAGAGGATGTTTCAGGAGCAATCAGTGAGAACAGGTTTTATAAATGAGGCAAGCAAGCTATCTCTTTTCATTTACTGTGAATATAAAACATGAATGGGCAGGAATTCTATTTACTAAATGGTATTATGAGAGACCAGTTAATTTCTTTTAAAAATCTGTCCTCATTTTTTAAACCTATCCTTATTTTAAAATCTATTCTTAAACAGTGTAACTGTATGTTAACACTATATACATTTATTATATACATACACATAGTTGGAACTAAATAGATAAATATTATGTAAGTGGGCTTGCAAGTTTATGTGCTCAGCTCTAATAGCTAATCAAGATAAGACGACACTTTCATATGCTGTCACTTATATAACCAAGCTATACTATCCCATCCACATTAACCTGATACTGAGCCTTGGAATTTTGTCGTTAGATAAATATTTTAGGGAGAAATTTAGAGACCCCACTGGACTGGATTCATTCAGGACAGATTCTGATGATACCAGCTCTTTGGAAATGGGTATTTGTGGTTTGTTGAACATTTGTGGTGTAATGAAAATATGTAAATTGCAATTAACACAACAAAGTTGAAAAATTAGAAAGTTGTGAGATTTCAGTATCTTCTCTGCTAAGCTGCTTGCGCATGTGGTGGTGGGGATTTCTGTAGTATTCTAATCGTAGCAACATATTTTCTTTCCATTCAGCAATAGCTCTCATTCAGAGAAGTGACAAATATACCTACTAGAGATCTCTTTCAGTGGGTAAGGAGCAGCTCTTGTTTAACACATTGTTAAGGATGCAGTGATTTGCACTGACTTGAAAAGCAGGGACTGATATCCTCTGTGCATAAGCTACTCCGAAGTTGTAAGATAAATCACTTTATAATCTGTCTTGATTCTTTCAGTCCAATGGCTGGAAAATTACTAATCAAATGTAGTTCTCTAAAGGGCTTGACTCTTGAGATCACATAGTTGACCTCGGCACAGAGAATATTTTGCGGGAGAAATTGTAAACTCCATTAAAGTATGTCCCAATACATCACTGGGTATTTTGCACTGTTTCCACTAACTTTACTGATCTTGGTCATCTGATGAATATTTCTGTGATAGAAGAGACTTCTAGCTATTATGCTTTACATGTTTGACAACACAGAATGGCCATTTTGACATAATCACAGGAATTTTTAGGTGCTGTTTTTAAGTCAAATGTACTTGGTTTTCTGTTTCTTGATTTTTTTTTTAACATTACTGTCACCTAGATGAGACAAAATCTCTTCATTAGGATATTTTACCAGATATTGATGTCAGGGTATCTCAGTCTCTCTCTCTATGATAGTTAGGTAGATAGATAGATACGGATATAGATACGGATATGGATACCGATAGAGATACAGATACAGATCTAGATATAGATATAGACATCAATATAGAGATATACAGATACAGACATATTTATAGATTTTATGTATATAATAAAGCTTTGCCTTGGTGTTGTAGTATATTGCAGTCTGTTTCCTTTCCTATCATGCCCAGGTTTCATAATATTTCTACCTCAGCTGAAAGAAGTGAGAAATAAAACAAAGTGGTCACCACAGTGGGAAAATTTCCTTGATGTTATGGTAACTCAAAGTATGTTGCTTGGCAGGCTCTCCCAGAGCTCAGGGGACAGAAAGATTTGAAGACCAAACTAAGAAGATCGAATTACTGGGACCGTGATGTTTATTTAAATGTACAGTGCAAAGCAGGAGGAAGAAAACATTAGGACAGGGTGCCAATGGGGTGGGGCAGCTTTTGATCAAGTAAGGTAGACCTCCTGGCCTGTGGTGGGAAAACTCACCCAAATGGCTGGACACCTGGTGGTCCTGTCTTTATATAATTTTTATAATATTGCTTTATTAATTCAGTGACATGAAATAGTAAATATTTGACTAGTAGAATGTATATATTATATTTCTGCATATATCACTATAACCCCAAAGTCAGTGACAGAAATAATTAGCTATTTCTAAACTTTCCAGTAATGTCAATTTGCTGCTTTTTCATTAATGCTTGTTTAGGACAGGTAGAAACAGGCCTGAGAGCTTAGCAAGAAATATTTTTGAAGAAAACTTGAAATGGAAACCCTATCTACTATTTTTCTCCCCAGTGAACTGGAAAGGCCTGCCATTTTTTTTTTTTTTTTTAATTTCAGTAGGGAAAACTTCAGTATAGATCCCAGATGTTCTAAAAGTACATAATCTGAGAACCAGTGATTTAGTCTGAAGAAAATAATAACAGGGCAACTAAGTAGCTATTTTAAGACTGTAAGTGGACATTATATGGAGGATGGCATCTAGAGATACTTAATTTACCAGAGTCACTATTTTCAGCCACTGAAATCCCATTGGTGACTAATTCTTGGGGGAGGAGGAGGGGGTTTAAGAGCACTTTAAATGGATACATACCTCTTATTTGTGTGGATATTGATTTTCTCATTTTCTCATTTCTGTTTTAGTATGTTTAGAAGATTTTACGAAATAATATGAAATATATGGTTTCAAATGATTTGTTGGATGCCAGAATAAATGGTGAATTCATTTTTCTCTCTTTAAGCTAAAATTTGAGACCTATTAGAAGAAGAAAAAAGTATCAAAACAGATGTGTTCATTGTTATTCTTTTCAGCATCCACAAAGGCTGATATCCAGAGGCTGGAAAGTCTGTAATTATTTTTCTTGTTTCAGTTCCCTCTCTGAAAACCTCATAATAGTTTCTCAGTACCCCTCAGATACAATCAAAACTCCTTAAGGAAATTTATGACTTTCTTTTTTTAATGATTTTAAAATTGTGTTTAAAAAACCTATAACATAAAATTTACCTTCTTAGTCATTTGTAAGTGTACAGTTCTACAGCATCAAGTATATTTACATTGCTGTGCAACAGATCTCCAGAACGGTTTCAGATGTTCCTTGCAAAACTGAAACTCTGTACGCATTCGACAACAACGCCTCATTTCTCCCTCCTCTCCATCCTCTGACCACCACTGTTCTATAAGACTTTCTTCATCCAGCTCCTGCCTATGCTCTCTGATTTTTCTCTAACCTATCTCAAAACCTGCTCTCCAGGCACACACCGTCTTTCCATTACCCATTCAAACTCTCATTTCGGGACTTTGGTCCATGTTCTTTCCATTGGTTAGGACACTCTTCCCCCACCTCTAGTATTGTTAACTTCTGACTCAACTTTCACACATAGACGTGCATGGCTCTCCTAGAGTGGGAGATGTACACCTAACTATGTGTTCTCATGTGCACCTTATATTTATATTTCCAGCTGTCACAAAAATAGCTTTAAATTTTTTTTAACAGAATATGAGTCTTTGAAACTAAAAACGTGCTACACAGATAAGAACATCCATTCCTTCCCATCGTTTTATTCCTGGCGGCAGCATAGCACACACTAAATAAATACTTGTTGATTGAATAAATGGGTCAGTGCTTAAAATGCCTAAATTTGAATTTTATTTTGTCATGTACTGGTTGTATGCCCTTGAAAACATAAAGATAATTATGATGACAATAATACTGATTACAACAATAGTGATAGTAGTAGCAAGATGCTATCCCTGACATTTCAGAGCACTTATTATATACTAGGCATTTTTTAGCCCTTACTTATATTAACTCATTTAATCTTCATAATAACTCTATGCAGTAGATATTATGATTATGCCCATTGTCAGATGAGGAAAGAGAATGGGGATATTAAGTGATTTGTCCAAGGCCACACAGTTCTAAAGAACAGAACTGTTCCTAGAATCAGACATTTTGAACCTGAAGTCATGTTTAGAAATATTGCTTGAAGTGTTGGGGCCCCACTTCCTTATATAATAACGATTATTGTAACCATTTCAAATATGGATGATGAGCATTAAATGCTCTAATCTATGAAAGTTGCTTAGTACAATGCCTGGTATGTAGTGAAAATTCAATAAATGACAGTAACTGCTGTCATAATAAATGTCAAGTGCCTTGCTCAGTGCTTCTAATGATGGAGGCTTTCAATAAATGTTAGCTCCTGTCTTCTCTCTCTTCCCCCTTAATTAGAGCAAGTCAGAGGCAACTACTAGTGCAGTAGAATTAGGTCAAGAGCATATTGCAATGGCCGCCAAGAAAATGAAATATAATTGGTACAAGCTGTAGAAGAATAGTGCAAGTTTAAGAAGAAAACGGCTTCCTGTAACTGAGTGCTAGTACTTTCCTGGGATTGTGGCAGAAATGTCTGGCATTTAGATAATGCTTATAACTTTGAAAGCTTGTTCACATTTTTCATATTTTTATTTATTTCATAGTTGACTTTGAGAGAAAGGATAGACTATCACAATTCCCACTGTACAAAGTGATTTGCTGAAGATAAGAATAGTTAGGGTACAAAGAGGAACTAGAAATTGTATTTCTAGAATGCTTGTTCTGTAAAATTATAATTCATCATCACGACAGGACTTTTTGAAAGTGGGAAGAGAACCTTAGCAATTAAGTTAGTACAACAGACATAAACTGGGACTGCCCAGGGCCTGCCAGGAGGTATGTTGCCCTTACTTCTACTCATATTCTTCCTTACCTTGTACACCTTTTCTTTTCTCTTGTCCCACAAGCAAGCATCACATTGATTTAAAATATTCCTCATCCTTGATCCCCAGAGAAGGAGTTATTTCTCCTCCTCAGGGCTTCCATAATTCCATTTATTATGCACATGTATATGTGTGGAAATCAAATGTATCTAATAGAAAATATAAGAAATTTACCTTGACCAGTGACTATATATACATGTATGCGTGAGTGTGTGTGTGTGTATATATATGCACACACACACACATATACATATGTCAGATATGTCATGTATATTTGACAAAGACTGAAAGGCCAGTATACTTGATATGGTTTCCTTCTGCGACTAAACTATCCTTTGCTCTATTGAACCTCCTTTTATCAGCTGTATTAAATCATATGTCAGTTTCCTCGTGCTCATAATAAAGTACCATAAACCGGGTGGCTTAAAACAACAGAGTGTATTGTCTCACAGTTCTGAAGGCTTGAAGTCCAAAACCAAGCTGTTTGCAGGGTTGACTGTTTCTGAAGGCTCTGAGGGAGAATCTGTTCAATCTCTCTCCTAGCTTCTGGTAGCCCCACGTGCCCCTTGACCTACAGATGCATCACTCCAATCCTCCACCTCACACGTCTTCACATGGCATTTTCCCTGAGGGTCTGTGTCTTTATATGCCCATCTGCTGTGGTCATATTGGATTAGGGACCCATCCTGCTCTTGACATTACACTTACAATGATCCTATTTCCAAATAAGGTCACACTCTGAAGTACTAGGGGTTAGAAATTCAACATATTTTGGGGGAAGAGAGCACAATTCATCCTATAATAAGTGGTAACAGCCAAATGCAATCATCCTGTAGGAGGATTTGCCATTGTTGCACAGTCTGCATAAATCTCTTTTTTGTTAATTTGTGTTTTAGTAAAGAAAGAAAATATAAGAATTAATTGGGTCTACGGAAGATATAACCTCATAGTGACCTTTCCTTTTCATTGAATGAAAGATGGTGATGGGATTAAATTTTATAGACAGGAATTATAAGCAGAGTTACTACAGAATGAATATTTTGTTAAATTATTTTCTCCACTTGCTGTGTTTAAAAGATATGCAAATTATTTCCCTCTTTAAATTTACAAAACTTTACTACCATTTTATTGATAATATTATATTGATTGTATTCATTTTATATTTGTTTTAGTCATGCACAGTTGTTTATTGGAATGGGATATAATTTGGCATGTTAGTGGAATTATAGATTATTATTAGATAGATACTTCACAATCTAGAAAACGTGACAAAGAAGTTATTATTGTAACTTGCTCTGGTTTCACGTAACTAAGCAACATAGTGGTGTCTGGATGGACTTCTCATTCCCAGCAGAACTTACCTGGAGGAAAGAACCAGTAGGATTGAGAACAGCATCCTGGGCAGAATGACAGATCCTCTGGGAAGAAGACATCAACAGTTCCAAGCAATTAAGTCCCCAAGGGACAGGCAAAGTGAATACCATTTGAAGATAGCTAATTGAGGCTCCACATAGAGAGGATGGAAGAGGTGCTGAGCAGGCGGGGCGGAGAAAACACAGGTAGAGCCGGCTGCTGGATTCTATGAGAGCTGAAGTGCTGGGCTTCGCTCCTCGTCCGCAGGCACCAACGAAACCAGCTGGTCCCCTGGGACTAGTGGGAAAACGGACCTGGCCTCAGGAGAACCGGCTTCACGTGCAAGAAGGCGAGACAGGCGCGGAGCCATTCCCTCTAACAGTTTCCGCCAAGGCAAAGGGGTCTTCGTCAAAGGTAGCTGCAGGGGACTTGCCCCGCCTTGCAGCGCGCCATCTCTTTTGAAGCAACTGACTCCTCAACACAAGAGGACAGTCTCTTAAAAACCCACAAGCACCTTTCATATCCCTGCTCTGAGACCTCCACGGTCCCCACTGGGAAACTGACGTCATTGGTAAAGGTCATCCTCATCCTCTCTCAGACGAGATAATCTAGTGTGGCTTCCTAGAGTCTTGCAATCTGGAGGTAGGGTTTGGGGTTTTGTTCTTTTGAAATCTGTACTGAGACACTGAATAAAATGATTCCATACTTAACCTTTTTTTCCATTATGCACAAGACATTATTTTAAACATGCATTGTGGGGAAAGCCAAAAGTATGGCAAGTATAACATGCTTTTTATTGACTCAGCAAATGAGTCATATAATAAAATAATGAATGTGCTTTTATATAGAACTTAAAACGGAATTATTTGATAGCTTTGATCATTTGAGATTGATGAACAGGATGATGTCAATACAGCAATGGAAAAAAATTATTTTGGAAATTATCAGTTTTGTTAGCATAAAATCCGCACATATTTATTAATAGTGAAGTAGGGAGGAATAACATAGATAAGCAGGTATGGTTGAAATCAAAATCCAATCAGAATTCTTTTGATCTTTTTAACCCATTTCTCATTGGATATTTTGCTTGTATTGCCTAAGTAACATAAGAGAGTAACTGCATTTTGGTGTTACTTCCTCTTGTCATTTTTGTAGGGTGGTGATGGGGAGATGCTACTGTCAGTTGGATATATGAACGAAATAGCCAAATACAGAGGTAATTGATTTATCTCTCTGATCAGTTCCCGTACAATTGGTAGTTGAAAATGATTTAATACCATTCATAATATTCAAAAAAGAGATTATGCATGAGCTATTATCATTAAGGGTGACATATCACAAAACTCAAGATGATTTTACAGAATTTTTCAAACTGTTTAAATCCTTTAAGCATCCAGTTTGAGGAAAAAAAAAACCTTCAAAACAGTCAAGTGATTGACTTGACAGATGCTTTATTTTACTGATCAGCCAATAAAACTAAGAAGTCATCTTAAAGTCTTAGAACAGGTCTGTTCTTCAGTGACAAAGTCAATAATTTAATCAATTACATAAGGAGAAATATGTGTGTATATGTGTATGTGTGTGCGGGTGTGTGTGTGTACACGTAAACATATATTCACCTAAGTTTTTCAAAATGAAAGAGATACTTTGGGAGTAATGATACGTTCAACTCTTTATATCTATAATGATTCTTTACTATCTATTAGATAAAATTCAAAGGTTTTTATAGTTAGGGGCTGCATTTTTACAGATCTCTAGCTTCTTACTGTTCAAATAGACTTTCAATAATATCTGTTGAGTGAACAAAAACCAAGGCCGAAGTTGTTAACTGGAGTGTGAAGCTGTGTGTAATGTTCCTCTTCATCTCCCCAAATAAAGCCTCCGTTAAGGTCATGTTCATCCTCGCCGCAAATCTCCCACTCTTCCTCCAGCTGCAGGAACATGCGTGGAAGGCCTTCCTTCCTTCGGGCTGCTACAGTGGTGATCTCACCTGATCAGCTGGATCGTGCAGGCTTCATACCTTCCTGTTTTATCTCTCATGGCTCTGCACCGGCATGTACTGCGTCCTGGCCTTGCTCCTTGTGTAAAGGTGTGGACCGTGTCTCCAGTCTCCTCAAACCTTGAATAGGGCAAGGCCTTTGTGTTAGTATGAGTCTTTAGTCTGGAATCACATCTGTGTATAATTTTTTTTTTCTTTTACAAAGTACCATTGAATGAATATTTATAATGAGGGACAACTGGAAGTTAAGGCACACATCAATTTGTAGCTTTTAATATGAACTTATTAAATGAAACTTATGACAGTAGTGCATCAAAGAATTCATGAGGCTAATTGTGAAGATTTGTGTGACAAGTGAATCTAATGTCATTACAACAAAATCAGATCCTTAAACCTTCGTATGTGACCAAACAACTAATTTCACAAAGCACTGAGTCTCCTGTCCTTGTTTATTGTGTGAAAGAGAAAGTGCGGATCTTCTTTTTGAGGTTAATTGTTGTTTCACGGCTCACACACCCTCTTTCCTTGCACCCCTTCAGGATTGCCTCTGACCCATGACATACTTGTGAAAATTGATATTCATGGTTTATGGGCCACAAGGAATGATTTTAATGGTAACTAATCCCTGGACGTGTTCAATATAGTTAAGCATGAATGTTGAATAAGGGCTAAACATTTTTAAATGACAGTTGTGAGGATACAGAAGCTGTGTCAGGCCTGCCTAGGCTAACATTTATTTTATTTTCTGTTAAATGTGGAGCCTCCATCATGATTTTATGTATTTATGGTTTATATGTATCTGTGTTAATGCTTTATATGCACTGACATTAAGCTCATTTAATATTTAGTTATGATTGATTCTAATACTCTACATCTGTGCTCCTCGAAGTGCAGTCCGTGGGCCAGCAACATTGGCATCACCCAGGGGAAGTTGTTAAAAATGCGGACTTCAGGTGCTGCCCTGAACTACTTCGTCAAAAATATTGAGTTTTAACGAGAACCCCCAGCCTAATGTTTTCTATGCATATCGCAGTTTGAGGGCTGTTCTACATCTCTATGAAATGTACTCTTTGTAGAGATGTGAATTAGTATTTGGTTTTGAAACATTGCCATTGTTTTGGGGAAGTTAGAGCGCCTAGAAAAAGTAATTTAATATTTTTCATAACAAAGTCTTCTAACTTCTACCTGGTGGATGGAGATTTTACTCCGGAGTCACACAGATGGACTATTACAAAGAAACATTAAACATAACGTCTTTAGTAACCTAAAAGGCAAGATTTCATTAGATACTCTATGTGTAACAGGCCTAAATATCGCTGAAAGTAGGTTCTTTCTCATTAGTGACCCTTTTGTCCTTAGTTGTCACATTTGTAGTCCTAGAAATCTACAGGACTGTAGTAGAATTGTATATAAATAAAAATTTTGGCCAAGTGAATTTGCTGGATCTGATTTCCATTGTTCCTTAAGTAAAAGGGCTCCCAGTGGCACTGCTAAAGATTTTATGTTCTGAGATAAATTCTACCAGCTGAAACTTTGGGTGAGTTCTCAGTCTGCAGCAGACTGTAACTTTTCCCTGCAAGTATACATATATGTGCAAACACATGAGCACTCAAGCATACTTAGACTCAATTTTGAGCAGCTCTAATAGTTTTGTCTATCAACCTAAGTTCATTATAGGAGCTGTGGCAGTTAGAGGGATAAATAGAGAACAATTCTTGCCTTCTGGGCATTTGTAATGTAGTGTGCAAGATAAATTGATCAGAAATCATCCCCATATGAAATGTAACAGAAGAGCCCCTGATTACTTTGGGTAGAGTAATCAAAAAGACATTTTTTTTTTGATAAACTGGTATTTAATTGATCCTTGAAAGATACACGACGATCCAACAGGTAGAAAAAAACAAGAACATTTTAATTGGAAGCAACATTGTGAACAAAGACAAGAAAACCAAAAATGATGAGGTCTGGAGAGGAAATAGTTCCACTGAGGAAAATGGTGGAGAGAAGACAATTTGAAGCTAGCTTCTGCAAGTGTCAGAGGCTAAACTAAAAACTGCATTTTATTTAGAAAGTGAAAGTCAAAGGTAAGACCGTGTGTGGAAAGTCATGGGATCTAAACAGAGCCCTTGGCAGAGGGATCTGGCAACGCACACACAAAATGTTTTTGTTATCTTTAAAGATTTTGTTCTTTCTTTTTGGTTTGGGGAGTTGATTTACTCAGGAAATACTTGACAAGTTCTATCTCTTGAGCCTTATTAGCTCCCATATGTGATAACAGCTACTGGAAAATTTCTGTAGCCTCAGAGTTCTCACAAGTAACTAGATACCTTGTTTTTGTTATAAAGCCGAAATGTATAACTCATTTAACTCTTTGCCCTTATATTTCATTTCAATTTGTCAACAATTTTAGAGCTGAGGTTTGAAATTATATTCAACAACGACCATAGGAGACACACAGGATTGATACTACATATCAATTGACCAGAAGACCTTAACTTCTTCATGAAAAAAAATCCCAGAAAAAAAAAGAAAAAAATTGAAAATACCAAAAATTGAAGGAAGAGAGCTCTACTTGCCACCACTCCATAGTACTTACATCTTCTCACCTTTCTAATAGCTTAGGTATATAAAGGCATTATTTTTATAAATATTGGTAGGCTGAAAATACTCAAGTCAATTTAGAAGACAAACGTGAAAAGACACTTCTTAAAATAGTTAACTACAAAATCGTGTGGTCTTAGAAAGAAAACATCATTAAGAACCATCTTCTTCAACTTTCATATGAAGGACAGAAATCTTCTGTCTCTTTTCTGGTTTACATCCAGGTTTTGTTTAAATTCATTTGTTGACAATTTTCTTCATTGAAATTTTCAAAACAGCATCTGGAAATCCCTTTTATCTTGAATTGATTGGAAATCAGAGGAGAACCATTCAGTGGTCTACTTGTTTGTCCATCCCTGACCCCAAACTAGGAAATTGGGAACACATTTTTAACTTCTGCTTAGAACTTTGGTATTTTTCTAAGCTTATATTCTTCAAATGTTCCATACATGGTATAAAATATTTGTGTGTGTGTTTTTGTTTGTATAAAATTTCTAAGTACTCTGATATCCTTTCTTTGGATGAGTTCCCAGGAAAGGACCAGTAAATGCAAATTAGATCAAAGACTTTTCAAATAATTGCATTAAAAATCACTATCGTGTATCTAATTTCACCGTTATTACATAAATAAAAATATAAATTTCACTTCAAAAGTAGGACGAAAATAATCTCAGAATAAAACAGCCCTTATCTGACAACAACCTAATTTTATCATACGTAGCAAAACTCTGCACAATATAGTCCTTACTTTTTTCACTTTTTTCCGTGGATTACAGAAAAAGCTCTTCATGGTCAGCAGACCACAATTTTGAAAGCAACCTTCTCTGTGACCTCTGTTTTGTCAGTATCTCTTTGTAAAATGTTATATCAGAATTGAACACAGCTCTCAAGCGGAGTCTTCTCCTGTTCGGACACGCGTCCTGGGAAAGTGCAGCCAAATACTTCATTAGGTGTTTTTGTCAGCATTATCATTCTATTTGCTCATCTTGCACCCAGAAGAGACTCTCAGCCCTGCCACTCCACGTCTTTATCTGTGCAGTTAACTTTTTGAACCTAAAGGCAACACTTTATATTATCCTTTTCAACTATATCCTTTTCAACTATATCAGTACTGCATTCTGTTGAGAACTTTCAAAATAATGGTGATGTATATCTAGAGTTTCATTAAAAATTTTTTATTTAGCTATATTTGACATATAACATTATATTAATTTCATTATGTTGTACATACAAATGTTTGTATATATTGCCAAATGATCAGCACAAGTCTAGTTAACATCCAGCACCATACATAGTTAGAGAACATTTTGTGTGTGATAAAGTCTTTGAAGAACTACTCTCTTAGTAACTTTCAAATATACATTGAAGTATTATTAACTATAGTCACAGTGCTGTACGTTACATCCCCTTGACTTATTTATTTTAAAGCTGGAAGTTTGAACTTCTTAACCTCCTTCACCCATTATGAAGTTTATTGCCAATGTTTTCAGGCTGTCAAAAAAATTGAGCAGAAAAATTATATAAAATTTTTTTCAGGATGTATTCTATGTATCATTAGTATGTCGTATTTCCTTCTTGACCTAAATAAAAAATGGATCAGTCTTATGTATTTTAAAAAAAATCTGCCAGGTTGAAGTTTTGGCAGACACAGCTTGGTATCTTAATCATCTGCTCAACATTTTTTGTAATGAGTATTTCAAATAAAAATTATATATTTAAGGTATACAACATAGTGATTTGATATACATAGTGAAATGATTACTACAGTCAAGCTAATTAACATGTTATCTCCTCACATAGTTACCATTTTTAATTTATTTATTTATTTATTTATTTATGTTTAGCTGTGTTGTGTCTTCGTTTCTGTGCAAGGGCTTTCTCTAGTTGCAGCAAGCCGGGGCCACTCTTCATCGCGGTGCGCGGGCCTCTCACTATCGCGGCCTCTCTTGTTTCAGAGCACAGGCTCCAGACGCGCAGGCTCAGTAGTTGTGGCTCACGGGCCCAGTTGCTCCGCGGCATGTGGGATCTTCCCAGACCAGGGCTCGAACCCGTGTCCCCTGCATTGGCAGGCAGACTCTCAACCACTGCGCCACCAGGGAAGCCCACATAGTTACCATTTTGTGTGTGTGAAGAGTGTACCTGAAATCTATTCTCTTATATTTCCAGTGTTCAGTACAGTATTATTAAATATAGTCATCATGCCTGTACTTTAGCCTTGCTCATCCTACATAACTGCAAACTAGTACCCTTTCACCAACATCTCTTCATTCTCCTCCCTCAGCCCAGCCCCTGGTAACCAATATACTACTCTCTGTACTTGAGAGTTTGACGTTTTTTTAAAATTCCACATATAAGTGAGATCAGACAGTGTTTCTGTTTCTCTGTCTTACTTATTTCACTTAGCATAATATCCTCCACGTTCATCCATGTTGTTGCAAATGGCAGTATTTACTTCTTTCTCATGATGAAGATAGATGGATAGATAGATAGATAGAGATGTCACATCTTCTTTGTCCTTTCATCTGTTGATGGACACTTAGGTGATTTCCATATCTTGTTATTGTAAATAATGCTGCAATGAACAGGGGGTAAAGACATCTCTTTGAGATACTGATTTCATTTCCTTTGGGTGTATACCCAGAAATGAGATTGCTGGATCATATGGTAGTTCTATTTTTAATTTTTTGAGGAATCCCTATACTGATTTCCATAATGGCTGTACCAATGTGTATTCATTCCACCACAGTTCACCAGGGTTCCCATGTTCGCACATCCTCACCAGTACCTGCTATCTCTTGTCTTTTTGATAATAGCTACTTTTAACAGGTATGAGAAGATATCTCATTGTGGTTTTGATTTGCATTTCCCTGATGATGTTGAGCACCTTTTCATATACCTGTTGGCTGGCTGTATGTCTTCTTTGGAAAAATGTGTGTTCAGGTCCTTTGCCCAGTTTTTAGTTGGGTTATTTGTTTTCTTGCTATGTAGTTGTTTGAGTTCCTCATATATTCTGAATATTAACTCATCAGATGTATGGTTTGCAAATATTTTCTCCCATTCTGTAGGTTGTCTCTTCACTCTGTTGATTTTTTTCCTTTGCTGTGCAGAAGCTTTTTAGTTTAATGAAATACCATTTTTCTATTTTTGTTTTGTTGCTTGTGTTTTGGGGGTTATATACAAAAAATCATTGCCTAGACCAATGTCAGGACACTTTTCCCCTATGTTTTGTTTTCAGCAGTTTAATGGTTTCAGGTCTTACATTTAAGTCTTCAACCCATTTTGAGTTGATTTTTGTATATGGAGTGAAATAAGGGTCTAATTTCATTCTTCTGCATGTGGAAAACCAGTTTGATAACACTTACCAAAGAAACTGTCCTTTTCTCATTGCGTGTTCTTGGCACCTTTGTTGAAGCTCAATCTCCATAAATATGTGAATTTTTGAAGTTTTGGCAAACGCTGCTCTGTATTTCTTCATCTGTTCAACATCTTCAAGAAATGGCTGCGTTGTTTTTGTCATGATCAAATGCATTATTTAAATTAAGACAGTAACAAGAAAAAAGATTTATTATTTTGCTGCCAAGAAATTCAGCAACCAATTTGGGGTTAGAAAAAAAGTTAGAAATGTGTCAAGATACTAAAAATGGCCTTTGGAAGAGAGGAAAAAAATCTAAATCAAAGGGTGGATGGCCAAAGAGAGACCCATGGTTACACTGAGCTTTGCTTTACAGAAAAAAGCAGTTTTGTTCTTTTGCTGGCTCTTTATTTAAAAGGTGATGAGTTGACCATGAACAAATTGTTGAGTCTGTAATCTACTTGGAAGGGTTTAGAGCATAACTGAGTGACTTAAGAAGCAGCTATAAGTCTCATAAAAATCTCTTTTCATCTTATTAACGCATAATAATTATGTTATGGCCGAAGTCTAAATGTTGGCTAATACAATGGTGAAAGACAATTAGAAAATCAATAGACTGGCAATCTATTGTAGAAAAAAGGAGAAAGAGAGTGTTGTGTAACGTGTGTAACAGATATAGCACTGGACAGGTAGTCAAAACATCTGGCGTGCCACTAATTACTAGATTTGATTCGTTTAATGTTTTTTCATTGTGTGCCAGACAACAGTGATTGACTCTTTCTTACCTTTATTGGTGTTTTGAAAAAATTTGACATTTGATACAATATTAAATTCTATATTTAATAGAATTTCATTCTATATTATTATAAATTGTAAATGTATATAAATATATTTATATCATATATAACTGTGTAATATGTATGTGTAATATCCTTATATTCAGTAATAAAACTTTGAGTAAGTTTGGATTTCTTTCAAGTCTATTTTGGGTTAGGCGGTCACTTATAGTGTATATATCTATGAATTTCTGCATTTTATTCCTCATCATGATTTAGCATTTGAGGCATAAATATTTTACAGGGTAGTACCTTAATAGGACTAGAAATTGTACATGTTCAGTACCATTCACCAGGTGATATATACGATAGAAAAGTCTGTTGAAATTAATTAGGTCTGTTTTAAGAAGCAATTATTTATTTTAGTTCAGTAAACTGTGCATGTATGAGATGAGTTGATCTAACTTTGATATATGAATAGATATTTTTAACCTAAAATAGTCAAGCCAGTTAATTTTTGTGTGTACTTAATCCAAAGACCAGTTGTTTGACACCATATAGCTATTGTTTTTTTTTTTAATTAGTTTTTTTTTTTTAATTTATTTATTTTTTTGGCTGTGTTGGGTCTTCGCCTCTGTGCGAGGGCCTTCTCTAGTTGCGGCAAGTGGGGGCCACTCTTCATCGCGGTGCGCGGGCCTCTCACTATCGCGGCCTCTCCTGTTGCGGAGCACAGGCTCCAGACACGCAGGCTCAGCAATTGTGGCTCACGGGCCCAGCCGCTCCGCGGCATGTGGGATCTTCCCAGACCAGGGCTCGAACCCGTGTCCCCTGCATTGGCAGGCAGATTCCCAACCACTGCACCACCAGGGAAGCCCCAGCTATTATTTTTTAATCTAAATAATGTTCCCCAATTCTTTACGAGACAGATATTCTTCAAGGTCAGTTTCCCATTAATTTTAACCTGAAAGAAGGCTTCCATAAGCATACAAATGCAGCTTCTCTCTTACCTCTACCCTGGGCAAAGCAATGTGAAATATTATTGGAGCATACTCTGCTGTTTTGCTATGAGCCTTACGACAATTTACCCACTCCAGAAAGGTTAAGGCATGTCATCCAGCTGAAACCTCCTAAGCCTACAAAATAGATTATTTTATGGGAAAGCAGCTTTTCCTTTCTAAGTATGTTTTGCCCTGGAGGAAATGAAGTTGCCACTTTAGAATGCTTAATAGCACCAGCGTTGGTGCTCACAGAGATTAATCAATTTCTGCTCTGTTTTATCATCAGTCAAGAGGCTTACAAATTAAGTTTGGCACCCATTGGACTTTCACCTGTGCACTCTAGGATGTAGTCTTTACAGGAGGCGTTCTATCTTGGAATTTTTTTTTTTTTTTTGGTTCCCTGCCTTATAAAGCAGATTTAAAAAATTAGTTATTTCAAATTTAACACCTCTTAGCTTTTTGAATGAAAGAAAATCCTTAAGAAAGTTTACTTTCTAATTTCTAATGTTTTATTTTGTGATCTTTTAGTGGAAAGGACTTCCATGTTAATATTTGAGAAAATATCATTTAAGATCTATGATTATCTCCTAGAATTGTCAACTAAGTGAGTACAGCATAATTATTATTTTAGTGGAAAGCTATATCTACTTAAAAGTATTGTTACCTGTTACTATAACATCATTATTTGTGAGTTTATTTTGTTTGTTGCTTTTCTTTGTTCTCTTTTATTTTTCATGTTAAAGAAATCCAAAATAATATTGTAATGGCTAGGCTTTGCCCCAAATAATAACTTTTATTTCCTTTTTCCCTCTTTTTCTTTCCTTTCCTTTTCCACAAAGGTAGGAATTATATTATCCAGTTTCATTCTAAAACACATCCAGATATAAAAAGTTAAATGGATGAAATTTATGATGAGACTTTTAAAAATGTGATGTAGCTCAATTTAGTATGAGTTGAATATTGGCTAAATAATTTCTTGTGTCTCTTCCTTGAGAAATTTGATTCCCATGGTTACTTTACGCAGGACCTAGATAGACCCTCCTGTTGGACAGCTTAAAGTTCTTACCATATTTTGTAGTCTCACTGGATAATGGCATTATGGTAAGCTGGCTCTATTTTCATGCAGATGATGTGTTGAGTCTGCACACCTACACTCTCCAATAGGGCAGCCATTGGCCACGTGTGACTACTGAGCACTTGAAATGGGGTGAGTGAGGTAGAGGGAATGCTCTTTTCCAGTTTCATTTAATTTTAATCAATTTAAATTTAAAAACTGATGCAGTGTAAAATAAACTTACAGTAAACACATTTTCATTGTTTTGCTAGGACTGTATTTGACCTTTGAAATTTTAGCATATGATTAAGATGTAATGTAAAATACAAGATTTAAAAGATATTATATGAAAAGAGGAAGAAGAATATCTCAGGAATAATTCTGATTTTTATTGCATGCTGAGATGATAAGATTTTATTGTAGATATATTATGTTAAATAAAATGTACTATTAAAATTAATTTCACCTGTTTCTTTTTATACTTTTTTAATGTGGTTACCAGAATAGTTAAAATTGCTAAGTGGCTTGCCTTGTATTTCTGTTATACAGCGCAGCTCTGGTGGTTCAGATGGGACAGTGATAGTTCTCTATTCAGAGGTGAACTTGGCAGTGAATTCCTACACAACTCAACATTTTCTCCATCATTACAGATTCTTTCCTTTTTAATTTATTAAGAGAAAATCATCTTAAAATACAGATTTCCCAAAATATGTTATTGACAATGTTAAAAAGCTTTCTTAGGGTTTTAATATGCCATGTGCCATATGTATATATAAACGTTATACCCTGAGGCATTTCCTAAATTGATTTCCAAGGAGCATCTCTCAAGAACAGCATTCTACGGATCAGGTGATCAGATGTTTGGAAGTGTAATAATGGTTGTGCAACTCACTATTTTGGTCATCTTTTATCCTAATGTGACAAGTGGCAGCTCCTCACATTGAGTCCCAGGTGCATATTACACATATATTTAATGTTATTTGGCACTTTTCCCCAGGGACTAAGTGGCCTTTTCCAGCTAGTTACAAATAACGTAAGTAAATCAAATAATGTGTGTGCAATTTGTACCCCAGATTTAGCACACATATTTTCGTATTTAATATTTCATGCTAAACATTTCTAATTCTTATCATTAGCTTCAATTAAACATTCATGACATTAAGTTAAATACCAGAGGGCATTCAATGCTACTGATCAAAAACTATTCCTGACTAATGAGTATTAATTAATCGTCAGGTCAGTTAACAAATGTTTATTAGGGGTTTATGTTCTGCAAGGGACTGTGCTTGTAGACACTGGAGATTCGGTGGTAATAGACACACATGGAATTTAATGATACAACTTCATGGAGAATAACTATCAGCAAATAAATGCCGTATATTTAATGAAAAGAGCCAGTGCACGTGTAGTATGAAGGCTTGTTCATTTATTACTTTGAGATTTCCTTTTTGCTCTTTATGTTAAACAAGATGTGGAACTTGTGAAAAAAGTTCTATGAAACTGCCAAGTATACATTTGTACATAATAAATGTAAAAGAAAAGTGAATTTTGTGTCTTATAAACCACAAGCTGCAACTGAAATATTTTTATACACTTCAGATTAACAAAGGATATAAAATTAACCTACTAAGAAAGCAGAAGGACCATTACTTGATAGAATTTCCCGGTTCATTTTCTCCTGCTTGTTCCTCTTTCCGAGTGGAAATTTAACATAAAAAAATTCAATTTGATCCCCTAAAAAAGCAGGCAAACTGGGGGTGTTTTTCAGGGAAGCGGGGAAGAGCAGTTAAATTATTGTAGCTGAAATTCAATTTTGTCATTTTGTTAGAATTGAAACCATTACTTACAGAAATAGCATAAGCTCTTTCAATAACTGATTCACTTAAGATGTTTCTCATTAGATGTTTCTAATTAGAACAGGGAAAATATTTGGTGAGACATTAAATAATTCTATGAAATGTACTACTCATTGTATGCAGGAAACAAATAAGAAATAATTAAATTTAGAATTAAATATTTTAATCTTAAGGCTTTAAAAAATTTATTTTTTACAATCTCAGTAGAGTCCTATATACATTTTAACAGTGAGTCATTTTATTTAAAAAAAAGAAAAGTCCAGAACTCTTCTTGAAGAAACACAACTTTGTCCTAAATAGTTATCTTCCAGAAGAGGGAATTATTACATGACAGAATTGTAGTCATCTGTGTCTAACAAAATTGAAAGATATAATGAGTGTAGATTATAGAATATGGGCATACAAGACTCTCCACTGGCTCCTAAGTGTGCTTTTCAAAGATTAGATTTACACTAGAGTTTGGCCATCTTGGAAAAGTACAAGCCTTTTGAAAAAATATTTATTGAGCTAGGTGTTTGAGGCAATAGAGACATAAGTAAGATACTCTTTGCACTCAGAATGCCTTGAGTTTAATGGGGCAGAGGGAGGGAAAACAAACATACAGTTAACCAAACCAAAGGATAGATGTTCATTTACTAACAGCTGAAAGACAACCTAGTTTCAGTGGAGTAGAAGATCCCATCTGGTGGAAGGTTTGAGCTTCACAAAATAAGCAGCATTTGAAATTAGCTGCACAGGATAGCAAATTTTTACAGACAGAGGTGGAGAAAAAAAGAGCCTTGCAAACAGAAAGAACCATGTGGACATAAGGGAGAAAATGCAAATCACCATCAGAGTGCAGCAAATAATGCTTTGGTTATGGCATGAGATAAGCGTAAGCAAAAGGACTTAAGATGGAAATTGAAGTCAAATTGTAAAGGCAGTGACTCTCATGACACCTATTGTGTTCAATGGACAATGAAAAAATAAAATTCATGAATGAATTGTAGGAATGTTAATCTTTCAGTAGAATGGTTTAGAGTGGATAGAATTTGGAGAAGTATTGGTTTGGATGAAGGCAACTTCTGTGAGCCTGAAGCCAGCTTTCTCTGAGATCAAAGTCCTGATGAGATTCAAGCAGTTCAGGAAACAACTCTGCACAAAATATTTCCATCCACAAATTTTAAAAATATTCACAAGTAAAATATTTATTCCAATTATTGAATAAAAGATTACTTTTGATTCAAAATTGAGTAATTTTGGAAAGTTTAAGTGGGATTTCTTTACACTTCAGTATGAATCAGTTTAATCAATGTTTTTCTTCCCATCTGAGTTCACTGAAATTCACCAGAAAGCTATAATAATTCTAGAATTGTGTGCAATTGACAAAAAAGCCTAACGTAGTAACAAAACAAAATTGATAGAACTATAGAACCCTCCTATCATAATGGAAGATTTCACATATATCTGTCAATTATTGATAGGTGAAGAAAATAAAAAGTAAGCAAAGATAAAGAAAATTTGAACAACACAATGAACAAGTCTGATTTGTTAAAACCTGTACATAAAACTAGTGTGTGTATAACTTATAAAATATACACACTTTTTTTTTTTTTATTTTATTTATTTATTTATTTTTGGCTGTGTTGGGTCTTCGTTTCTGTGCGAGGGCTTTCCCTAGTTGCGGCAAGTGGGGGCCACTCTTCATCGCGGTGCGCGGGCCTCTCATTATCGCGGCCTCTCTTGTTGCAGAGCACAGGCTCCAGACGCGCAGGCTCAGCAATTGTGGCTCACGGGCCTAGTTGCTCCGCGGCATGTGGGATCTTCCCAGACCAGGGCTCGAACCCGTGTCCCCTGCATTGGCAGGCAGACTCTCAACCACTGCGCCACCAGGGAAGCCCCACACTTTTAAATTATATATTTTCACTTAAAAATCATCTAAGTCATACATAGAGCAAGTCTCAACAAATTTTAATAAATTTTAAATAATTCATATCACACAGTGATACAGTAAAGCAGTAGGGTTTAGTGAAGAGTATTATTGGGTCCCCACTGTATGATTTTAAATCTCAGGTTCTTCACATACTAAGACTCTGGGAGGATTTTTATTCTTTTTCTGTTTCCTCAGCTGCTAATAGAGGTAATAATAGTACTGATTTATAGATTTATTGTGAGTCTTCAATAAGTTAATGTATGGAAAGTACTTGGAAAAGTATCTGGAACATAGTAAAATGATCTAACAATAGCTACTATTGAAATAATAGTTTTTTTATAGTACAGGAGCAGTGGGGAAGGAAATAGTCTTTTCAGAGCAAGGCAAGATTTTCCCAGGCTGTCTGGGTAGAGATCCAGAATAGAGATAAGGAATAAGGGAGTATGTAAGATACAGGGCAAAAGGGAGCACGGTAACTGGGAGGAGGGAGGGATTGGAAAAATGAGGATGAAAAAAAAAAAATCCACTCTGTTTTGAGTTGAGTGTGTTGGGTAACAGCAATGACTCTAGGACACTGCCTCAGCCATACTGTTGGCCCTGATTCTGTTCTTGGTGACTCTGGAAATGTCTTTACCAATCCTAGGTGGTGGTGCTTTGGTAGATACTGGCATAGGCATCTCAATAGCCCCCCTTCTTACCATCTCTGGCAAGTCATAGGTTGTGAGCCCTGACTTTACTCTGTGGTTGTAGACATTCTTACGGACATTGGAACAGAGGACCAGCAGTGGAGCTTCTACAGTTTGTACATTATTGAACACAACTCCGCGTTGTATATTCTTAGGCAATTTTAATTTCACTGCTGATTTACTGTGAAGGCCAAATGTTGTGCCTTTGGGTTTGGATCCTGGTATATATGTTCGCAAACATGTTGATAGAATGTAGAAGCCACAGTGGTCTTTTAGCTACGTTTATTACAATAGAAACAACGATGTTTCCCGTAATGTCTTGAAAGGAAACCTGATATTTTCCCCCCAAGAGAATATCTGTTTCCTTTAGACACAGATTGGGTCATCAATATTTATTAAGCACCTTGGGGTGAGCTGGCCAGGATCTGAATTACTGCTCTGCCTTGCTGGCTATAATAAATAATAAATATTGGTGCTATGTTCAAGAACAGGAATTCCCTGATTTGAGGGTTTTTTAAAATCAGAAAAATAGACATAGGTCACAATAAATATTTTATTACTTCTTATTATTTATCTATGCAAACCCCATTATGAAATAAAAAGGGAGTGAGAAATAAGATCAAATCTGTTTTGGCTAAGGAGAAATAGCAGTTTCAGGGGGGATTTTAGAACTTTAGGAGACTTTCATAATCATCTAACCCAACAGTCTCATGAACATTTATTGAAACTGAGTCCTAGCAAGTGTCTGCAGTCTGACTAATATCACACAGCTAGTATATGACAGAGGTGAGAGCAGATTTCTCTCCTGGTTTTTTAACTCTCAATCAAGTACTCTTCGTACTATATCAGAATACTTCCTACCTTTAGTCTTGTTCTGTGTAAATTTCTCTGTAGGTGGGAAGAAAACCTTGCTTCAAAGTTATATAAAAATGATAAAATCATGGATTATTATATTTCTACTTTATCTGAGTTTTAGTTGCAATGAAAGCCAGTGTTGGTATCCCTTTGACCGTGGTGGTAATTCATGCTACAGAACCTCCCCATCTTGGATTGGAAGATCAATGTGTCATGTTTGTTAAGAGACTTTGCTGAAGTTGGTCATGGTTCCAACTTACTTACTGCAGCTGATTATGAACGTAAACGAAGTAGAATGAACCAAGCTGTACAGCTGAATCATTCCCTCAGGAGTGTGGTGGGCCATCATGCACCAGGCCCTGTGAGAGAAGTGAAATAAATCAACAAACAGATATTTTTGCTAAATTCTTCCTGGCCTAGAGTGTAATCTTAAGGTCGATACGCTTAGAAACTTGAATTTGTCTTTAACTGAGGGTATGATCATGTTAAACCATGTCATAAGAAACAATATATAAATTTCAAGTGAGTATTTATTAAACTTCAATAAAAGTACCACTCTCACAGAAAACAGATTTCTCAAGTTGGCATGGCCAGCATTTTCTGTTATTGTAGTTAGACCATCAGGTGAAACCAAATCACAATCTCAAGGTTGTTTTGAGATCATGGAAGCAGAGGAAGAAGCGTAAGTTGGGTGACTCACATAGACTAATGTGCTGGATTCTTCTCTAGGTACGTGCCTGTTATGTCTTTTGCCTTCCTTTCTTTAATGATTAATTCTATGCTGATAAACCCCACACCTCTTCTGATTGGTAAATTCTTTATTTTTTAAAATTTATTTTATTGAAGTATAGTTGATTTACAATGTTGTGTTAATTCCTGCTGTACAGCAAAGTGATTCAGTTATACATATACATTTTCTTTTTCATATTCTTTTCCATTAATGTTTATCACAGGATATTGAATATAGTTCCCTGTGCTATACAGTAGGATCTTGTTATTTATCCATTCTATGGTAAATTCTTTATTTTAATATGTTAATCTCTTTGGCTAAATTTTAGCTTTGGGGATATCAGTTTTTAAAAGACTTTGCTTACTTATTCATGTTTTAACAAGTGATGATAACGGCCATCAATTAATCAGATGCTTAATATTCTCCAGGCACTCTGCTGGACTTCAAATGCATTATCTGTTTTATGCCTCAGTAGCCAATGGGGTATGTCTTCTTCTCTTTCTTGTAAATGAAAATGTTCACGTCTCACAGGGCTGAAAGAGCCTGCAAGATCTCACACTGGATTAAACCCAAGTCTGTCTGACTCAAAGCCTTCTCTGCCTGCTCTACTTTCTGTGTTTCATTTTTATGGTCACGTCCTTGTCTTACAGCCGGTCAGGCTGCGGCTAACATACACTTCTGTTTTCTTTTTCTTTCCCTCTGTTATAACCTTCACTCTGGGCATCATTATTTGCTACCTGTACTACTGGACTAGCTTTCTACAAGGATTTCACAACTCCCTTTCCTTGTTCTAATCTGTTTTGCACAATTAAAAGATCAGTTTTCCTAAGGCACATTCTGATCATGTCACTTACTTTCTAAAAAAAAATTAAGGCTCTCCATCGCCTGTACAAAACAATGCAATTCTTGGCCAAACATACACATTAGAGACCCTTTCCAACCCATCCTCCCAGTAACTCCCTTCACACAGTCTATGGTCCAGACAAGCACAAACACTCACCATGTTCTCCATACAACTCTGCTGTATGGCCTCCATATGTTTCTTATTCCTTTTACTCTGTTAGGAATGGTCTCAATTTCTTCATGTCTATACCCTAACCATCACTCTCGACTCAACCCAGATGAGGTTTGACCAATTTGGTATATAATCCTTGGTTCTTTTTCTTTCAATGCATCTTTATCGATTCTTCCAGGTACAGCCCCTCCCATGAGCTTCCATAGCACTCCATCTGCACTTCCATATGGCCTCTGTTACTTTTAATATTATACTACTGTGATTTAAGGTTGCTGTTTCCTACCAGAATGTAAGTTGCTTGTCCCCAGAGTGAAGACTGAAGCAAGGATTTGAGTGCAAGTAATTTATTTTGGAGTTGATCTTGGGAATCACTTATAGGAGAAGGGGAGGAGTGAGACAGGGAAGGGAAGGATGTGTGCTTCCTGTGAGCCGGGTAAGGCCCTGAGAAGCTGCAGTACGGTCCTCTGAGGATCTGTAAGATCCTCTAGCGTGTCCCCACTAAGGAGGGAAAAGCTGAGGTATTCATATGCTAAATTCCCTTCTGGAAAGTTTGTGGACCACACCCAGGTGAAGTACACTCAGCTCTCAGCTCTCCCCGCCTGGCCAGGAAAGACTGAGCCAGTGAAGCAGGCAGAGAAAGCACTCGGGGAGACAAGTGCGCTGTGTGGGTAGGACAAGTGTCTGCAGTGTGCCTCCAGGGCAAAACCTTGTGGATTTACCTCTGTGTTCTCTGTAGTGTCCGTAAGTCTTAGCACGGTGGCATTCATTCATCTGCTCCTTCACTTACAACTATCTATATAGTGTCTATTGGATGCCAGGCCCGGTGCGAGGGGTTGTGGATGCACCCCTGAATGTGGAAGGTGCGTATCAGTGCTGCTCACGTAGAGTTTACACACAGTGAGGACAGGTCGGTAAACAAGGAAGGAAATCAACAGAGGGATAACCTCTGTACACACTGCTTAAGGGGCACCTGTGAGCAAAATTTTGTGTGCTCCCAGCTAAGTTAAAGAAGCAAAAACTACAAGGAGAACATTAAAAAAAAATGCCAGGTAGTATGGCTTCAGTATTGAGAAATGTGCCAGTGGGTATGATTTAATATTACTATCTTCTTATATTAAAAAACAAAACAAAACTTACCCTGGGTTATTTACTTAAGGCATTTTTCAGTTATTATGTTTTAGTTATGTGAAACCGATAAGATTGCCTCTCTGAAAGACTATAAAAGCAGTTGATAGGTGCTCAAAAGTTGTTTCTTGTTAATAATGAAAGCATTTGTCTTTTTTCATACCTTCACTTTTTCTACAAAACAATCTTAATAATAAAATCATCATTTCCTTGACAAATTTACGCTTTGGCAAATATTTCTCCTAGGAGAGGTTAAAACATTTCCCAATATATAATTCCTATTTAGTAAGGTTTCCCTGTGAAATGGGTAAAAAGTACTCCTTGCCATATTTGCTATTTGGGAAATCAACAGTCAGAGGAAGTCACAGTAGTTAGTAGAATTCCATCATCCACTTAGCACTGTAATCTAATGTAAGTGATAGATTTTGGAATTGTATGTCAGTATGCCATTGATGAGTCCGTGCATTGTCATGAGTGAATTACCTTAATATTAATTTGATTTTGTTGTATTTTAACTAACAAAATGCTACTCAGACAGAAGGATCAATGTTATGCATGGATTATAGTAGGAACACATTAATGTGTATTGAATGAATACGATACATTATATATTGTATGAGTGAATGAGCATCATGATCTCTGCCACTCTCGCTCTTGACTTTAATGATAGCTGAAGCTGTTCTCTGCTCCCTTTATGTCCATCCCTCCCACTCCCACTCTGTAGCCCACAGAGTAGTTTACCTTCTGTTTGCGTTACAGAGAACATGCTTTATCCCTGGCTGTGGAGGGTCTGGTGTGATTTTGTTTTTCTGATCCTCAGGAAAACTGGCAGGAATTGGCAGAGCATTTCACACATTTGGTAAACCATTCTTGGATAGGTGATACATGCAAAATGTTGGCTATTTATAAAATGATTTATATAATGATGATATTAGATATTTACCAATATCTGGGAGTTACCTAGGTTACTATAATTTGATTTATGAAAAATAGGTGAAACTAATATGCAAACATTTTTAACTTTATAATTACATGTATTAATTTTATTATAGTTTGCACATGAATCTGAAAGATCAATAGTGATTAATAATCCAATGATAGATGCTATGTAAGTTCAAGAAATTCAGTGTAAGTTACATTTAACTGATTTTTAAGTATTTCTACACTAAGTTCCCCAAACGAAGAATCATCATTTGAAATCTCCATCCTTTATTCTCCAAAGATAAAGAGAAAGGATATAATATTATCAACAGATACCACGTAGATTGTTTCTATCCTGATTCTATTCTATGGTTTTGTTTCTGCTCTTAATGAGATATTCTTATTCTGCATGTATCATTTCCAATGAGGAAATGCATCATTTTCTGTATTCATAGATATTACTTTTTACCTAGATTTATAAAAAATATTATTTCAGGTATATAAATTGTGCAAAGTATATATCAAGTCATATTGATTTGAATACACTGTAGAGTTCAGTTCCTCTAGGTCCTAATAACACAATTTACCTTGTATCATCAGTATGGCATTGTTCTAATAATACATTAGATATGTATTTGTCACCATATGTTCCTGATAAGTCAATGAGGTCAGTATCAGCATGTGAGAGCTTGTCCCATGTATGACTAGAAAACCCCTGCAGTCAGATTTTTGAGCAAACATGTGCTTTGATTATAAAATGTAACTGCAGTTTTCTCTTTGTAAATTATACACAACTCTTTTGAAAAATGTATCTACTTCATTTCTAACTGCCTCTTTATTTACCCATTCTGAAATTATAAGGGAAAAGCTCTTAATAATTTACTGTTATTGAGCTAAGTGGTGTTGTTGTTGTTTCCTTGTGTTCTCTCAAGTTACTAATTATTTGACTCAAGTTGACCATTTAGGAGGATGAAAATGGGTTTGGGGGCAAGGGAATGGGGAGAAGCAGGGAAATTGGACAAAGTGCAGGTCTGTGATTAGAATCATGTAAGACTTTATACAGTTGCTGTGCGGTTGGTCAGAGGGAGGCTATCCATCAAGGTCATGAGTCTGCATAACTTATAAAAGCCAACCAGAGCAAAAAGTGGTGACCTCTTCAAAAACAGACACATAGATCCAGGGAACAGAATAGAGAGCCCAGAAATAGACCCACACACCTATGGTCAATTAATCTACGGCAAAGGAGGCAAGAGTATACAGTGGAGAAAAGACAGTCTCTTCAATAAGTGGTGCTGGGAAAACTGGACAGCTACATGTAAAAGAATGAAATTAGAAAATTATCTAACACCATATACAAAAATAAACTCAGAATGGATTCAAGACCTAAATGTAAGATCAGAAACCTTAAAACTCCTAGAGGAAAATATAGGCAAAACACTCTTTGACATAAATCATAGCAATATTTTTTTGGATCTGTCTCCTAAAGCAAAGGAAATATAAGCAAAGATAAACAAATGGGACCTAAGTAAACTTAAAAGCTTTTGCAGAGCAAAGGAAACCACTGACAAAATGAAAAGACAACCTACTGAATGGGAGAAAATATTTGCAAATGGTATGACAGATAAGGGGTTAATATTCAAAATATACAACTCAATGTCAAAAAAACAAAAAACTGGGCAGAAGAACTGAATAGACATTTTTCCAAAGAGGGAATGCAGATGTCCAACAGGCACATGAAGAGATAGATGCTCAACATCACTAGCATCAGGGAAATGCAAATCAACAGCACAATGAGATCAAAACCGCGCACCTGTCAGAATGGCGGTCATCAGAAAAACCACGAATAACAAATGTTGGCGTGGATGTGGAGAAAAGGGAACCCTCGTACACTCTTGGTGGGAATGTAACTGGTGTAGCCACTGTGGAAAATAGTGTGGAGGCTTCTCAAAAAACTAAAAATAGAACTACCATATGACCCAGCAATTTCACTCCTGGGTGTATAATATATCTGAAAAAAACAAAAACACTAATTCAAAAAATATATATGCATCCCAATGTTCACAGCAGCATTATTTACAATTGCCAAGATATGGAAACAACCTAAGTGTCCATCAACAGAAAGATAAAGAAGATGTGGTAAATATATACAGTGGAATACTACTCAGCCTTAAAAAATAATGAAATTTTGCCATTTGCAGTAACATGGATGGACTTGGAGAGCATTATGCTAAGTAAAATAAGTCAGACAGAAGAAGAAATACTGTGGAACCTATATGTAGAACTTATATGTGGAACCTAAAAAACACTACAAACTAGTGAATATAACAAAAAAGAAGCAGACTCACAGATATAGAGAACAAACTAGTGGTTGCCAGTGGGGAGAGGGGAGGGGGGAGGAGCAATATAAGGGTAAGGGATTAAGAGGTACAAGCTATTATGTATAAAATAAGCTGCAAGGATATATTGTACAATATAGAGAATACAGCCAATAGTTTATGGTAGGTGTAAATGGAGTATAGCCTCTGAAAACTGAATCACTATATTGTACGCCTGTAACTCATATCATACATAATCAACTGTACTTCAGTTTAAAAAAGTGGTGACCTATCCAGAGCAAACTTCTCAAAAGTAGAAATAAATATCAATTGGGAACATTCTAGAAAGTGTTACACTAGCCTTTTTTGTGTCTGGACATAAATAAAATGTATATGCTATTAAAAATTTTAATGAGAATTCTGAAAAATATCATCAAGTTACTCCTAGAAACCAACACTTGAATGATGAGATGACAAGCAGGTGGGGGTGAGTTACATCTTCATTCTGTTGCCTTTCCACGGTAAACTAGTGCGGAGTGCAGAGACCTATATTTTTAAAAGTTTTAATCTTGTGCCTTAGTATCAAACTGACTGAGCTAGAACTATTTTTACTGCTTCTTGTAGGCATGTATTTATGACTGTGCAGAAATTTTATATTTTCCAAATGACTTAGCATGTTTTAGTATCCCTCCATCTGAATCATACATGGATGCATTTTGTATTCTTCAGAAAGAATATTATGACCTCTACATTAGAAGAAGAAGAAGGAAATTGTTTCCATTAGGCCTACAGACTCCCAGACAGCAGTGTATTCTACAGGATGATGGATTATTTGCAATACTTTTATAGGTAACTGACATCTCAGACAAGATGCAAAAAGAAATCTACAAATAATTAGGAAATTTATTTCTACTCTAGTTCCTTCAGCATCTCTTGAAGTTATTCATGCGAGAGTATACTGTGAAACTAAATAAACTTTAGCTTTCTATTTTGAATCTTTTTTCCAGAAACAAGTCAGTTTTTTAGGGTTCAGAAAAATAGTGATTACAATATAGAAACTGTAAATGGTTAATAAACCTGGAAAATGATCACCTATTGTTATCAAAGTTACATAAATTTTAATATTAGCATTCTTCTGATTTCCCCCATCAATAGTTTTAAAAAATCAATTGATTTTAAAATGAAAATATCTGATGCCGTTAAGGATTCAGTGAATGGGAATTCTGCATCACAGTGGAATGTGGATAAAACCTATTTCAAAACTAATTTGTCTCACTAAACTTATAAATATTCATCACTTTTAACTCAGGAATTTCATTTATGGTTAGCTCTTCAGTAGAAACCAACTACAACAAACTCCTGAGAAATGGTTTTATGAAATCATTAATAATAATCTCAGAAACTGGAAATTACATAATGGCTAGTAAAGAGGTTACTGGTGCTTCTTTATGCAGCTTTAACAGTCATTTACAAACATTTAATAGTAATGTTTTAATGTTCAGACTAAAAGAAGATCATGGAGGAGTTGATGTGGTTCTCAGCTGGCTTCCAGACTGGTGGAACAGACAAAACAGGTAGTTATAAGTCATGGAAACATGTGTAATTAGAAATGCAGACCTGCTCAAATGGTTGGCAGGTCATTAGGATTCTCCACTGCCTGGGGATCCACTGCCAACTGCATCTAGGAAAAATTATCTTAATCTGGTGGCGTGGCTTTCATTTTGTTTTGTTTTAAATTTTGGAAAAGGAAGTTTTGGATCTCTACTCTGGCACTCCCTACTTAGCCTATATTTTGCTTGTCTGTCAATGCCTCATCACACCCGAAATTAGCTACGAGTCTTTGATTCACTCTGGCTTTTTTCATAGCTTGTTAACTGAAAGCAGTGTCTTAACAGACAAGAGTTTATAGACAGCAGAACTGAGCTAAAGAAAAAAGAGAGGGGCTTCCCTGGTGGCGCAGTGGTTGAGAATCTGCCTGCCAATGCAGGGGACACGGGTTCGAGCCCTGGTCTGGGAAGATCCCACATGCCGCGGAGCAACTGGGTCCGTGCGCCACAACTACTGAGCCTGCGCGTCTGGCGCCTGTGCTCCGCAACAGGAGAGGTCGCGATAGTGAGAGGCCCACGCACCGCGATGAAGAGTGGCCCCCGCTCGCCGCAACTAGAGAAAGCCCTCGCACAGAAACGAAGACCCAACACAGCCAAAAATAAATAAAATAAAATAAAATAAAATAAAAAAAGAAAAAAGAGACCATTTCAGACCCCTACCATTTGAAGGTGATCTAACACCCAAATTGAACGAGGTGGGGTGTAAAATGTAATGTGGGCTGTGCTCAGTACTCGGTGGTTATTTAGAGAACTAACAAAAGGAACATTTTAAAGAGACTTACAACTAAGCACAAAGGAATGAGTAGGTCTGCTGCTTATTTGTGTGGATTTGTTCCCACCTGTGAATTGCAGCATCTTATTTTCAGGGAAACCTACTGAAAACAGCAGTAGCCAGGGGTGTAATCAACCTGTGTGAACAAGTCAACAAGCGAGCTCCAACAAGGAAACATTACACAATCTAAGAAATTTGCTGCTGCCGCCACTTTTGCTGCACTCTAATGAAAGTGTCCAAATTGATTACAGAGTGCAACTGCTTAAATATAGCTTATTCAGGCTGTGTGTGTGTGTGTGTGTGTGTGTGTGTGTGCACGCGCCCTAAGGGTCTTTATAGTCTGGTAGGGAACATAAGATTAATATAAAAAATAACTTTGACACAAGATAAAATGAGATAAATGCCATGAGAAGGGCATACAAGTCAGAGTAGAGAAAAATCACCGAAAGAGTTAGTAGTTCAATAACACACAGTTGTCCTTCTTAGGCAAGACTATGTTAAATACCCATCTATTAGCTGTGATGATATAATTTTAGATTCCAGGGCTTGTTTCTACATTATCCTTGTACCAGAAACAGTTTGTGAGTAAGGGGGTGCTGGAAGAGAAGCCTGTCTCCTTTTGACCATAATCTGTTAATGATGTGAATTCAAATCTAGAAGGCTACAGCTATGTGTACAATAATCTACTGTTTTTACTAACATGATTAGATATTTTAGTAAGCAAAGAAAGATTTTATGAGCATGGCTTTTAAAAAGGTCTCTTCGAGACAGGGCAAGTAATCCATTTTTATTTCCTTCTTTGCCACTTACCCCTTGCTCAATTTAATCTGTGAGTAAAGAAAAGTTAATCATAAAACATATGTGTATTTAGATAGGAATTTGGAGAGGGGAGCTTTTCTGATTTCACGGTATCTTCCTGGATGAAGCAGGCTAGTCAGCATTCTAAAGCCAGGAGAAAAAGGCAAGCTGCCATGCGCAAATATTGGCTGAAAACATTTGGCCATTCTCTCCAAATTATTTTATTCATCCAACCATGTTATATTCCTGATCACTTGGAATCTAGAAATGCCCACAATTTACTCTGCCACAAAGGCACCTTGGCATCAGTATGCCTTTACCACGTATGTCTAGTTGTCAAATGTGGAGATAAAACTTACTAGACCAAAATGTATTATTATAATCTTCATTCTCTGGAACTCATGAGAATATGCGGTCTGGGTTCCTATTTTCCACCAGGGTCCATGCAACTAGATCAAGTCTTTGTCAGTGTTTCTGAGCTCCCAGTCTACCAGGTTTCCTGTTAGAAAATTGTTTTCAGGATGGGCAGCTGGGCCTCCCATCTGCACCTATACTTTTGCTCCCAGGACTGATACATAGCTTTTGACTCCATAGATATCCAGATGGGGTTTAGTTCACCTGTCAGCTACTGTCTCACTTCCCCCATGTAGAGTGTATTTATAGCCATGTCTAAACTTTGGTCTGTAATGGTGCCTGGAGTGTAGTTGGGGAGGGATAGCGGAAGTCAGCTATCATTGGAGGCTCTAACGTAATATTATTTATGCGAATCATTAACATACAGTGAATACTGTCAGTGGTAGTCATCATCATTAGTAATGTGAGCACATTACGCATCTTATTTTATTTTATGCTAATGATATTCTTATGAGATAAGCATTGGTATCCACATCTCATGTATGAGACAACTGAGGCTCAAAGAGATCAGCATCTTATCCAGGTCCCCCACCTACGGGCAGGAAGGGCTAAAACGACATCTTTCTGCATCCAAAGCTTGTTTCCATTATGCCACAGATGTACTATGTACTACAGCGTAAACACACACGCATACACACAGACACAAAACAACAGCAACAACGCCTAGAAGGATTTTATGAGACCGCTAGTACTACAGAGGAAAGTAAATATGTTTTGAGTATCCTGTATCCAACTCTTGGATCCTCCTTAATTCAATTATGATGCTTTTCAAGGCACAGAAAAGATCCATGGGTTTTCTCTTGTCTCACAGTGCAACATTACAGATGCTCCCTAGTGATGACCTTTCCCGAAATTAAATTGTAGGACTCATCAGTGGCTGATACTGCTGTATGCTCTAGCATAATTAAGTGATGTGATGGCAAGACTAAGCTCCTCTTTATTTAGCTTCTGTTCTTTTGCTTCCCTCTTCTGGGAGGTAAATACAAATTGTATCAGGAACAACTTTTGGTGTCACACAAACTATAAAGGTAACTATTGATAAATTAATCTTCTCTCATGACCTTGGTGGCTTTTAATGTCATGATATTTCTACTAGGTTTTTTCATGTCATCGATTTATTTTTATTATGTACATTAGGAATTAGTAAAAATTCTTTTCTCAGTCTTAAGCTAATAGAAATATACCCCTCTTTCGGGCTAATACTAATGTATGCCTTTGCTTTTTACAAAAGTAATAGATCTAAGATGCATCACTGTCGTTGACTATTCATGCTATTTTGCTTTTTTAAAGACACATCCATGTGAACTAAAATGTAAAATCATAAGCTGCTGGCATCTTACATGTGACCACAAGTCTGGCAGCACTTTAGAAATTCAACAAGAAGACAAAATAACTGAGACTTAAGCCATTCTGGAAAAAAAAAGAAGGCTTCAAAGTTGTTACAGAAGGAGTTTACCCTCCTGCAGCAGTGTCTGCGGTAAACAACAGGTGTGCTCTGGGCGGTGGGTGATGGGAAAGCGCGGTGAGCACGCTGCCGTAACTTCTGCAGTGCACCCTGGCTAACTCAGGCTGAAAGACTAGACCTTTGTCTAATTTAAGAAATTGGCACAATGACTAACGGATTAACATCCCAGGCATTGTTTTATCCTAACAGAAGAATTTATGAACCCAAAGAAAAGGCCAGTATTACTAGAGGATTTGAGTGAAGG